>NC_039265.1:12816189-12871814 GCF_003368295.1 Carassius auratus | reverse complement strand
TAACTTAGATTTTTATAGATTTTTGAAAATAGAGATGCAGCATCCCATTTATGAGATTTGGGAGGCTCTTATTTTGTAATTCCACATCAGACCGTCCTGAAACGATGCATCTGACATCGTGGCAAGGTGTACTCTCAATCTGAGGTGAAAGTGGCCTGTGCAATCTATAACTTTTTTAAATATATAATTTTGAAAGTAGAGATGAAGCAGCTTGTTTATGAGATTTGGGAGGCTCTTACTTTGTAATTCCACATCAGACTGTCCTGAAAACGATGCATCTGACATCGTGGCAAGGTGTACTCTCAATCTGAGGTGAAAGTGGTCTGTGCAATCTATAACTTTAATTTTTATAGATTTTGGAATATAGAGATGCAGCATCCTATTTATGAGATTTGGGAGGCTCTTATGTTGTAATCTCACATCAGACCATCCTGCAACGATGCATCTGACATTGTGGCAAGATATACTCTCAATCTGAGGTGAAAATGGTCTGTGCAATGTATAACTTTAATTTTATAGATTTATTTTATATAGAGATGCAGCATCCCATTTATGAGAATTGGGAGGCTCTTATGTTGTAATCTCACATCAGACCGTCCTGAACGATGCATCGGACATTGTGGCAAGATGTACTCTCAATCTGAGGTGAAAAATGGTCTGTGTAATGTATAACTTTAATTTTTATAGATTTTTGAATATAGAGATGCAGCATCCTATTTATGAGATTTGGGAGGCTCTTATGTTGTAATCTCACATCAGACCATCCTGAAACGATGCATCTGACATTGTGGCAAGATGTACTCTCAATCTGAGGTGAAAATGGTCTGTGCAATGTATAACTTTAATTTTTATAGATTTATTTTTATATAGAGATGCAGCATCCCATTTATGAGATTTGGGAGGCTCTTATTTTGTAATTCCACATCAGACTGTCCTGAAACGATGCAGCTGACATTGTGGCAAGGTGTCCTCTCAATTTGAGGTGAAAGTGGCCTGTGCAATGTATAACTTTAATTTTATAGATTTATTTTTATATAGAGATGCAGCATCCCATTTATGAGATTTGGGAGGCTCTTATTTTGTAATTCCACATCAGACTGTCCTGAAACGATGCATCTGACATCGTGGCAAGGTGTACTCTCAATCTGAGGTGAAAATGGTCTGTGCAATGTATAACTTTAATTTTTATAGATTTATTTTTATATAGAGATCCAGCATCCCATTTATGAGATTTGGGAGGCTCTTATGTTGTAATCTCACATCAGACCGTCCTGAAACGATGCATCTGACATTGTGGCAAGGTGTACTCTCAATCAGAGGTGAAAGTGGCCTGTGCAATCTATAACTTTCATTTTTTATAGATTTTCTAATATAGAGATGCAGCATCTCATTTATGAGATTTGAGAGGCTCTTATTTTGTAAATTCTACATCAGACCGTCCTGAAACGATGCAGCTGACATTGTGGTAAGGTGTACTCTCAATCTGAGGGTGAAAGTGGTCTGTGCAATGTATAACTTTACTTTTTATAGATTTTTTTATATAGATGTAGCATCTCATTTATGATATTTGGGGGCTCTTATTTTGTAATTACACATCAGACTGTCCTGAAACGATGCAGCTGACATTGTGGTAAGGTGTACTCTCAATCTATGTTGAAAGTGGCCTGTGCAATGTAGAACTTAGATTTTTATAGATTTTTGAATATAGAGATGCAGCATCCTATTTATGAGATTTGGGAGGCTCTTATGTTGTAATCTCACATCAGACCGTCCTGAAACGATGCATCTGACATTGTGGTAAGGTGTACTCTCAATCTGAGGTGAAAGTGGCCTGTGCAATGTATAACTTTAATTTTTATAGATTTTTTTATATAGAGATGTAGCGTCTCATTATTATATTTGGGGGGCTCTTGTAATTACACATCAGACTGTCCTGAAACGATGCAGCTGACATTGTGGCAAGGTGTACTCTCAAGCTGAGGTGAAAGTTTCCTGTGCAATCCATAACTTTTTTAAATATATAATTTTGAAAGTAGAGATGAAGCAGCTTGTTTATGAGATTTGGGAAGCTCTTATTTTGTAATTCCACATCAGACCGTCCTGAAACGATGCAGCTGACATTGTGGCAAGGTGTACTCTCAATCTGAGGTGAAAGTGGCCTGTGCAATCTATAACTTTTTTAAATTTACATTTTTCAAAGTAGAGATGCAGCAGTTTTTTTTCTTAGATGTGAGAGGCTTTTATTTTGTAATTACACATCAGACTGTCCTGAAACGATGCAGCTGACATTGTGGCAAGGTGTACTCTCAATCTGAGGTGAAAGTGGCCTGTGCAATCTATAATTTAGATTTTTATAGATTTTTGAAAATAGAGATGCAGCATCCCATTTATGAGATTTGGGAGGCTCTTATGTTGTAATCTCACATCAGACCGTCCTGAAACGATGCATCTGACATTGTGGCAAGGTGTACTCTCAATCTGAGGTGAAAGTGGTCTGTGCAATGTATAACTTTACTTTTTATAGATTTTTTTATATAGATGTAGCATCTCATTTATGATATTTGGGGGCTCTTATTTTGTAATCTCACATCAGACCGTCCTGAAACCATGCAGCTGACATTGTGGTAAGGTGTACTCTCAATCTATGTTGAAAGTGGCCTGTGCAATGTAGAACTTAGATTTTTATAGATTTTTGAATATAGAGATGCAGCATCCTATTTATGAGATTTGGGAGGCTCTTATGTTGTAATCTCACATCAGACCGTCCTGAAATGATGCATCTGACATTGTGGTAAGGTGTACTCTCAATCTGAGGTGAAAGTGGCCTGTGCAATGTATAACTTTAATTTTTATAGATTTTTTTTATATAGAGATGTAGCATCTCATTTATTATTTTGGGGGGCTCTTATCTTGTAATTACACATCAGACTGTCCTGAAACGATGCAGCTGACATTGTGGCAAGGTGTACTCTCAAGCTGAGGTGAAAGTTTCCTGTGCAATCCATAACTTTTTTAAATATATAATTTTGAAAGTAGAGATGAAGCAGCTTGTTTATGAGATTTGGGAAGCTCTTATTTTGTAATTCCACATCAGACCGTCCTGAAACGATGCAGCTGACATTGTGGCAAGGTGTACTCTCAATCTGAGGTGAAAGTGGCCTGTGCAATCTATAACTTTTTTAAATTTACATTTTTGAAAGTAGAGATGCAGCAGTTTTTTTTTCTTAGATGTGAGAGGCTTTTATTTTGTAATTACACATCAGACTGTCCTGAAACGATGCAGCTGACATTGTGGCAAGGTGTACTCTCAATCTGAGGTGAAAGTGGCCTGTGCAATCTATAACTTAGATTTTTATAGATTTTTGAAAATAGAGATGCAGCATCCCATTTATGAGATTTGGGAGGCTCTTATATTGTAATTCCACATCGGACTGTCCTGAAACGATGCATCTGACATCGTGGCAAGGTGTACTCTCAATCTGAGGTGAAAGTGGCCTGTGCAATCTATAACTTTAATTTTTATAGATTTTTTAAAGTAGATGCAGCAGCATGCAGCTGACACTGTATTTTCTGTCTGTTCATTCTAGAACTTTTATTTGCATAGCTTTTCGAATGTAGAGATGCAACAAGCATATATTATTGTTCTTATTTTGTAATATGAGTATTAGAGGGTTTTTATTTTGGTATTCAGCATCAGACAGTAACGGACTGTGTGTTGGGGGAAAAAAGTAGCGTTCGCTGGAAGAGCACTCCATTCAGATCAGTTCTCTGACGGTGTTACCGTAATACGTAGTTTATACGCGACCCTCGAAATAACGTGGCGGCTAGATTGACCGTGCTTTTCTACTTGGCGGCTGGCTTGACCGCAGTGGTATTTCGAGGGCTTGGATGAAGAGCAATCTGGCGAAACGTAAGTTCATTTAATAACAAATACATCGCAATGGATTATGTTTAGTAAGTGGATCATGGTTTCTGCGCTGATGACACCTAATTTATTTACTTTATATCTTCAAGACTTAAATCCTCATATGCACATTGCTGTTACTGTATTTAGGTGTTGTTGCAAAAACTCAAATGTAAACTTTTCATGATTATGAGGTTTTAACTGACTAAAGTTATGATTACTGACTTGATATATTTGAATGTTTGATAGACGTGACGCCATTACGTCATCGCCAATGACGTCATTACGTCGAGCGTGAAAGAACCGATGAACCGGTTTTTTCAACCGGTTTATTGAATCGAACCGTCCGAAAGAACCGGTTCGCGGAAAAGAATCGAACTTCCCATCACTAGCCGAATGACTCACAGCGCGTCTGAACCGAACTGATTCTTTTGGTGATTGATTCTGAACTGATTTTGTGCTAATGTACTGAGTGCGGGTAAACCGATGGCTTGAATGAAGGGCAATCTGACGAAACGTAAGTTCATTTAATAACAAATACATCGCAATGGATTATGTATCCGGTGAACTGTTTTTTTTTTTTTCAACCGGTTTATTTAATCAAACCGTCCGAAAGAACCGGTTCGCGGAAAAGAATCGAACTTCCCATCACTAATCCACATTGATTTCCAGCGAGTGGTGCGTTTCGTCTGCAAGCAGGAGACGTCTGCCTGCCGGTGTGGTGCAGTAAAATGACAGAAGGGGAGAGATTCATTAATTTATCATTTCAATTTTATGCTGGTTTTATTGTTACACATGACGCGGACTCGACTGTACTCGGAATATTTTCCGAGTCCAAAATGTTCAAGTCCATGTCAAGTCCGAGTACAAATTCACCCGACTGCGTGACAAGTCCGAGTTCATTCAAAATTGGACTCGAGTCCGAGTCCAAGTTCGAGTACCCCAACTCTAGTGATTGCACACCTGTGTATGTTTACGCCACCCACTTCTTGAGTACAGTCAATTAGAGAACATATACAATTACATAAGCCAACAGACATCAAAGGGGGCTTGAGCACCTGCCCTTTTTATTCCTGGAGAGAAAGTGCCCTTTTTTTGTAGGGTGCTTTTTTTTTTTTTTTTTTGAAATAATATATATTCCTGTTTGCGCACAGCTTCCCTGTCAAACAAATATATTTATTGAAGAATAGTATATCTAAATATCAGGTCAGGAGTTCTGAAGCGGTCATTGACCACAAAACCCCTGACCCCTCCCTTCGCCCCTTGCGCACATCGACGCACATCAGATACACAGACACACAGCTGCAGGCAGCAGCAGCCCCTCCCAGCAGTGTTTTTCTTGGCTTGTGCTGAGGTGAGTGAAGCTGGTGATGAACAAAAGATTAAAATACCAGTGCCTCGAATAATGCTCGAATTTACTGCTGATTAGCCAAAGGCAAATATAACTTAGTTAACCTGTGTTCTGCTAGCATGCGTGCCTCATGAGCTACTAGACTAGAGCTGTGTAAGGGATAATCGCTATACATTATCCTCCTGCTTATTACATGGCTACCTACCAAATTAATAAATAATTTGATACAAAATATTAAAAGGGAATTTATTGATTTAAACCCGATTGTATTGCTTCCGCTAAAGAAAATAGTACGCTCCGTCTCTACGGTTAGAATCCTGTGAGTCCATAGCAACGCTCTGTTTTTCATGGCAACGGTCTGTTATTCGCTTGTTAAGTCTGACGTCACGTAGCAGCGCTTCCGTGTCCAAACGCTCTATCAGTTATATTGCCCACACACCAGAACATTTTGGCAAAAGCTCAGCAGATTCATCACTGACCATATTTATAAAGACTTTGCCTTATTGTGGAAGGATGTTATTTTTTGTTTTTATAAAAGTCAAAGTAAAGAAAAAACGTAGGCTACTTCATTATAAATTTATTAATACTTTTGACAAAATTTAACATTCATAAATGTAAATTCAGCTCTAAAAAACCTTGTTTTGTACTCTTTATCCATGAAGTTGAACATTATATTAATCTGATTTCTGGCTCAAACAACAAAAAGGCTGTTAAAACTATCAGCATATGGTCCTCCTTCACTTTGTAATGATCTGTAAGTTTCCCCTGGCTACTTTAATTTATTTGTTTATCTCTATGTTTTTTGTATATTATGTATATTATGGCTAATCAGATGTGAATTGTACCCTTTTTGCAAAAAAAAAGAAAGAAAAAAAGAAGCTCTATCAGTTACCACAAGAAAACAACAAAAGGTGCTAATATAAACTCACGTTGTGATAGAATACTAGCAAAAAAGTTATAATCTTATACTTTAACTCCATACCGAAGTCCCAGATAGCCAGACAATGAAAATATAAATATAAAAAAATATATAAACATTATTTGTGTTTGGGACGCTGTGAGCACGGAGACTGTAGTGTATATCGTAAGTTTAATTGAAGCGTTTAGCTTACATTATTAATATGAATAAACGGTGCTCATAAACGGCTGCTGAGGTCGTATTCTCAAGTGAAGCGAGTTGAGGCTTGGACCCGGAAACAGCGCTTCTTACGTCATCACTTAACAACCGAATACTCCGCCCAGCGGTCTGTTATCAAGAAATAACAGACCGCATTCTACATTGGAGATCGACAAAGCCATGTAATAAAATAAGTTAATAAAATAAGAACGTCCCCAGTTAGTTAATGACTTACATCAAGAGTCTTTCCCCCTGAAATTTAGAAATGTAAATTGGTGAATCTAGAAGAAATCTACAGATGCAAACAGATGGAGGATAGGCTACACTCTAAAAAATGTAGTAAATATGAGTAACTGCATCTGTATATTAATAAATAAAACTGAGTAGAAATAAGTTAACATTAAACATTAAAAATAACAATATTTATAAATTAACTTTTTATTTATGAACTTTTTTTTATTTCCTCTAAACCTTTATAAAATAGTATTCCATACAACCACAAATACATACATGACATTGGCTTTTATTTAATTTTATTTAATTTTTACTCAATTATTTTAGTAAGTTTAATTCAAACAATCAAGTAAGATTTTCAGAGATTTTATTAAGTTAAATATTTACTAAGCCACAGAATATTTTTTGAGTGTAGTAGGTTTAAAACAAACTCCATCTAAATGTGGATTTTGAAGGTTTTATTTGATGATGGTGATGATACAGTCCTCCCTCAAATGTGAAACTAAGTCCTTGTCAGTCACCATCAGTTATTGTGCATGTGTACATGCATAGCAATAATAATATTAATGTATTTGATTAAAACATTAAGGCAATTCAGTATTCTGACCACAGTGAAGTAATAAACATATACAGGGACATGGCCCCCAGAAGGTTGCCGCTGTAAGGGAGGAAGGAGAGACAGCCAGGGAATGGAAGTAACAGATTTTATTTTGAAGTAGAAGACCCTTTTTTTTGTAAGAATTTTATTAAGTTGCTGTATTTTTTTAAATCATTTTTTCAGTAAAGTTAACAAAATAGCAGCAACAGTTTAGAGTGAATATTTGTTGATTTAAAAGTGTTATGTGTTCTGATAACACCAAAATAATTAAAATGATGTAGTGCCTTGTGCAAAGAAATAAACAAATTATTAGTAAAACACACCCCTCTGCTTGATGCAGTTTGGTTATTCTAAATATATACTTGAAACTAGTAGCATAGAAAATGTTTTCCAAACATGCACATTGTGGGATGGTTTCCTTCGCTGCTCTATAAACCTAGTGAATACTAAGGAGACCATGGTTTCTGTGTGAATGATTATTTTGTAGACATCTTTTGAAAATTAGAGTTTGAGGAAGATAAAATTAATTAACTTTTTTAATTTTTTTTTTTTTAAAAGGAAGTCAATGTTGCATTAATATATATACTTTTTTGTTTTAAAAAAGAAAAAAAATACGTAATTATGAGAAGTGCCCTTTATTTCACTTGAGCCCCTGCCCCTCAAAATGTCTGTGCACGTCCCTGTTCCATAACATGGTATCAGTAACTCAGTATGAGTAACTTAGATCATAAACTTATCCAGGTCAGAGTACAGAGCACTTCCATCGAGTGACTGCCTGCACGCACATGCATTCTGATGGCCCTTGCACAAACGTCTCACACAATAGAGCCGCATGTTTAGAAAGCCATGTAAAATTAAGGTGGGTTCAGTTTAAAAAAAAAAAAAAACATTTCTTGAGACTTTATGGTGGGTTTTCCCCATCCTACTTCATCTCATGTTTAAATGAAAAATGTACTCTGTGTTATTTGCTTTCACCCCTTTGAATTAAACTATGTCAAGTCAAGTCAAGTCTGCTTTATTGTCAATTTCCACATGTACAGTACATACAGAGAGTAGAAATTGTGTTACTTTCAGACCCCGGTGCATACAGATAACACTAATATCTAGCCTAAAAATCTAGATCAAATATAAAATGTAGATACAACTATACAATAATGGAATGTAAAAAAAAAGGCATATAATAAAATTAAAAATAAAGTTAAATAAAGCAGTGCAAGGCAAATGACAGATAGAGTGCAAATCAATGAAGTGAACAACAGTGCAGATAAAATATTTTTAGTGCAAAAAAAAAAAAAACCTTATTAAGTCTGATTAAAGTGACAGGTGACAAAGGGCTCAAGAGCAGTTATTTTATTTTCACTGACTGATGAGGTAGTGGAACGACATCAGTTCCATGCTGAATGAGGTAATGAGCAGACCAATGCTTCACAAAGTGACTGGTGCATGCCATCATATATTAGTTGTGGGGGGGGGGGGGGGGGGCTTCATAGTTCAGTGGTGCCTGGGGCAGAAGACTGATGGCATCAGATTGAAGAAGCCGTATGACGGGTGGGGGGGGGGGGGATCACCTGCGATGCAGAGGACTTTGGGGGTGAGACGTGTTCCATAAATGTCCTGGAGGCAGGGGAGAGAGACACCAATGATCTTCTCAGCTGCTCTCACTATGCGTTGCAGAGTTTTTCGGCAGGACGCGTTGCAGGCGGAATACCACACAGTGATGCAGCTCGCCAGGATGCTCTCGATGGTGTCTCTGTAGAAGGTGTACATGATGGGGGGTGGGGCTCTGGCTCTCCTCAGTTTGCGGAGGAAGTAGAGACGCTGTTGTGAATTCTTGAGTTGATGTGGTGCATGACTTGATGTAGGCAGTGACAGTCTCTGAGTACTCCTGGAGGTCAGTGGAGTAATTGCATGTGGCAGCCTGCTTAAACATGTTCCATTTATTTGTGTTGAAGCAGTCTTGAAGAACCTCTGATGATCCTTCTGGCCACACTTGATTCTGTTTTTGAACTGGTTTGGCGACTTTAATGAGTGGTCTGTATGCAGGCATTAGCATGCCACTGATGTGGGGGAGGGATTTGTAAGCTCCTCTCTGTGTGGTGTCAACAAATGCCAAAATGTTATTACCTCGTGTTGGAAAGTTAATGTGTTGGTGTATTTTTGGAAACACATTCTTTAGCTCACTTGGTTGAAATCCCCAGCTATGATGAGAAAAGCATCGGGATGTGCTGTCTGCTGCTCACTGATGTGCTGGTACAGTTCATTTAGTGCGTCGTTCCTGTTGCTGATGATGTTGAACGGGGGAATGTACACCGAAATGAGCAGTATAGCAGTATATTCCCTCTCCACCAGGGGTGAGCAGTGTTTGCAGATCACAACAGTATCGCGGCACCATGCGTTATTGATGCTCTTGTCTGCTCGATAGCACGTCAGCTGGTCGAGCTGAATAGCGCCGTCTGGAACGCTGTTGCTGAGCCATGTTTCCGTGAACACAAAAACACAACAGTCTCTTACAGTCCTCTGAGTTGAACATAGTAATCGAATGTAGTCCAGTTTATTGTCCAACGAGCGTACGTTGGCCAGTACGATGGTGGGGATAGATGGCTTGTGTGGGTTAGCCGTTAGCCTAGCCCGGATACCTCTGCTTACCCCTCTTCTGCTTCCTCTCACACCGCTTGTGGCTCCTCCGCTGTGGTCGAGATGCAGTAGTGGGAGTCGGTGATGGTGACAGAGAGAAGCCGCTGCGTGTGGACGCGCCGCCATCTTGCACACATGGTGCTGTTTTTTTTATAGTTCTTTAAGCTACTTAATTATAATTGGTTTATAAGCATTATTTTAAATATTATGCACTTTTTTTCACAGTCATATTTTCTTATGCTTCATATTTTCTTATGCTTCGAATAAATGTGCATTAGTAATATTTTGCCCAATGCGCCCTCTTATGGCCTCAGAACAGAAGCCAAAAGCTTTTCTTCACCCTAACTAAAATGATGCACTTCAAATTCGAATGTAATTTGAATTTGGATAATATCACCAACACTCATATAAACAGTAGCTGTGAAGATCGTGTGCAAAGAGGAACGCAGAAACTAGTTGTCAGCACTGTCCTGTGATCTATCACTAAAGTAGCTTAGACTCTCAATACTTATTATAGCATATTTTTCTACTTTTGAAGGAACTACGCTATTTACAACCCACAGCTTCACAATAATATAGAGACGGTATGACTAATTCACACACGCAATCACTCGTACTGGTACTGTGCTAATTTATCTTTATCTGATCTTTATTTATCTCTTACACCGAGCAGTAATCTGTAAGAAATATTTCGAACATAGATGATAGTGAGCTATGATGTCAGATCGCTCTTTCAATAGGAAAAAATATCTCACCTTTAATAGTCAATCATATTTACAGTACAAACCTTGTCAGTGAACAATGATGAACAAAATAATCGAGGTAAAATGTTCAATTAATCGAGGTTTTGATTTTAGGCCATAATTGTCCAGCCCTAACATAAAGGACACTTTAATATACACATGAGAGTTCACACTGGAGAGAATGTAATCAGTGTGCAAAGAGTATTACAATGGAAAACGGTCTCAGAGTACATCTGTGCATTCACTCCGGGTTAAGGTTTAACTGTGTTCAGTGTAATAAAAACATTTGCCATCTCACCAAGCCTTAAAAGACATCTGGAAATCAGTGCAAATAAGAATCCTTACAAATGTTATTTTTGTGGAAAGTGCTTTTCTCACCTGTACTATTTCAAAATGCACATCAGTGTGAGATCTCAAATGTGCTCTGAGTGCGGGAAGACCATTACTACAGCCGCCCACTTGAAACATCTGTCTACATGTCTGTCTGTCTGTCTATATACACACACATGACGTGTTTCAAGTTTAAGTAGATGCATTATGCCTATATACATAATGTTGCTGGTTTTCTCCACAGGAGTCAGTCATTCTGTCTGCATGTGTGACATGGAGAATCCTGAGGCAGCCAGATTAAATGTTGAAATGGGGAACAGGATGCATAATGAAGCAGAAGACAAACCCTTGAAGTAAAACTGTGCAGCAAAGCTGCTACAGGGTCACGGCGAGTACACCTGCCGCAGAGCTCACAGTCGTAGCCATCACACAGAGCACCAGTGCGTTCATACAGGTGCACGGCCGTATAACTGTGACCGCTGTGAATGGGCCTTTACCACCCGCCCCAACCTGAAACACCACCAGCTCGTCCACGATAAGGGGGAGCATCATGAGAGTCCTTCTTGGTCTCAAATTCATCCAAAACTCAAGATTAAAACCAATCAGAACATGAACCAGAAGAAGAAAATGCACCAAAGCCTCAAGAAACTTGGCAGAGATGATTTTGAAAGGCTGAACACCAGACTCCAGAGGATTGCTTATGACATTGAGGTTGTGTTGTGAAGAAAATGGACTACATTAGAGCTAGTCAACATATTTTAGGCTTTTTTTGTGGCTAGTGTGATTCAGCTTTCGTAAACATGTCTTTTCATTGTGCTAATACGGAGTAGGATTGTTGGTTTTCCCAAATATTATCTGCAACATCAGCCAGTGGAGCTTCTGCTCTAACATTACCAGTCGTAATGCAAGTGATGTGGCTTTGATACGTCGCTGCACTCGTGTTCGGTAGAAACACTTCGCTGTAGATTGTTCACAGTTTCTAGGTGACATTTTTTTGTATTAATATTTCATTCAGTCGCGGTTTGGTCACAGGTGTTTGTATTTCAACTAATTTACTCTTAACCTAATGACCGTGTGCATCTACTCATTCGTTATGAATAATCAGTTCTTCTGGGTCATGTTCATCAAGTTCAAAATATGAAGAGAAAATAAATTGTTTAAAGAAATGATCATAAACTAGACGTCTTTAGACAAAATCAGCATTAAAAAAATACAAAGGGATGTTTATCTTGTGCACTTCTGTAAGAAACCACAGAGCTGTTAAAGACAGCTGTTAAAGTGGTCGAACTGAATGCTTAAAAAGAAGAATGGAATATATAATCATTTTCACTTTTTCACTTTAATATAGCTGGAAATCTAGCTATAGCCGCTATAGTATAGCGATGAAGATCTAAGACAATGAGGAGCGTTACTACATGATGTCTTAAGTGATTTTCTAAAGATTCTTGAATGAAAAACAGTAATCATCAGAAATATGTCTTTATTTCTATAATGTCCTTTTCGCAGTGCATGTTAACTTTCGACTTTTAAATTAAGTAGTTTTATTGGCTTGAACAGTTGCTTTTATTATTTAAAATGTTTTTATTTCTGCTTCTCAAGGCCTGTTTTTGTTGTGCCTTAAATTTGACGTTTGATGTAAATAAGAGTTTTTTTCTTGGTATTACACCAACACAAAACTTTGTGAATTTCACGCTCCCTGTGTATTTGTTCGTTCACTTTCACTTGAAAGTACACTCTTTGTTTTCACTGTAGGTTGGCATCAGTAATACCATAGTAACTGCATGGCAATGATGAAATCTATCCAGAGCCATTGTTTTGTAGATGTGACTTGTACAGGTACTGTTTCAGCTCTTATCTCATGTGACGACTCTTCATCACCATCAGAGGGCAGCACCTTCAAACAGGTTATGCAATACATAGCTGTTGCATTAGACTTAAAGGGGTAGTTTAACCAAAATTGTTAATTGTGTAATTAGTAAATAATCTCTTCATAATGTTACAAAACTGTAAAAATTATGAATATTATTATTTTATTTTTACAGAATACGAAAAGACAATATGAAGAATGGACATGAAGGAGAGTACATGATTGCAGAACTATACTTTTAAGTGAACTGTGCCTTAAGGGATGTGCTTGTGTGATAATTCCTCTCCTCCACAATGTGGCAGCACCTCCAAACATGAGATTAGGTTCGTACTAGGCTTCATGGTTTGAATATTTATATTGTTTGCATGCACAGAAAACCCAGATAATCTACCACGTTTGTAAGGTGTGCAAAATTTAGCTTGCGGACACTGTTTGAGGTCACCTTGACCTCACATGTCCAGTGCAACAAATGACATTCCCTCAAGTAATTAAATTGGCGCAATAACCATTTAGTTTCCAGGACAAACTAACTAAAACGCCATGTTGAACCATATACAATATGCAACAATATCCAGCACGTTGCAATCCAAAATGAACTGTGATTTCAGACTTACATCTCAATCAGAAGGGCCTTAAAAGTTATGAAAATGTTTCTGAATATTCTGTAAACGTTGTTTTCATATTCTAAAGAAGAAAAAAAAACGTTTTTCTTGTCAAATGTTAGGGAAACATTCAACTTTATCATTTTGCTAGGCTATAATATGGGAATAATATGGGAATGTTACTGTTGAATGTCTTGTAATGTCCAACAACATATTTCAGGAAAACCCCAAAAGTAAAAATCATTGCATCGTTTACACAGTCTCATATAAAATATAAAATATAATATATAAAACTCTACAAGTTTCTTTCCTCATCATTTGCTCACAAAAGAAGACATTTTGAATAATGTTGGTAACCAAACACTCGATGGCACCCATTGACTTCCAAAGAAGTGTATTTTGTTTTTTCCATACTATAGATGTCAATGGCTACCAATTTTCTGTTTCGTTAACATCATTCTTCAAAATATCTCCTTTAAGAATAAATTAGAACAGAATTTTCATTTCCAGGTGAGCTGTCCTTTTAATGTTATGAAAGTTGATAATGGATCATTTATAATACTTTGTTCATATCTTTGAGAGAACCTTACAAGATCATTCTGAGAATGTTAGCTGGAAGAGCGTTATGTTTGCTCCAGGTCATGCAATACTGTATGTCTCTGAGTTAACTTAAGTAGACTCCCGCCACACTCAATGAAGGATTTCCTCGAATGAGCGTCAGTCACATGATCTCTCTGCCTCACGCTGCTCTGGTTCAGAAGCCTCTATAGGAGGTGTGAGATTCCCTATAGCAGTGTGAGACCGAACCCCTGGACTCTTCCGCTTACTCTAACCCTCTCCTGATGGACTCTCCACAGTCTGGAGGTGATTATGTTGGGAATTATTCAATTTAACCCAGTGAAGTCTGTCCATTAACAAGCCATGATTAGAGCAGTTTTCTGGAAATTAATAAGTCCTGGGATCCACTGTATAATGTTGCCACTTTATTATTTTTAATTCAGATCCGTTTCATTGCATTGCATTTCTGTGTCAGGATTCTGATCACCCAATTGGTTTGTTTGGATTTATTTATTATAACTCAAATCAGTTTTTCATGTTTTGTTTTTTATTTTATTATCCGTTTTTACTTTTGATATTCAGCACCATGGTAAATGAAGTTGAAGTGACATGTTCTGTCATGGAGGAAAACATCTGTACGTCTGCCTGAGGCCACACAGCAGCAGAGTTCAGCCTGAGATTCAAGTTTGCTTTATGCTCTGAATTGATAAACATCCTCTTCATGTACAGACAAACATGCAAGTGCATGTGCACACATAAGCAGGAACTCATATGCCTGAAGCTTATAAATTTGTCTCATGAATATTAATTAAATTATAAGACAAGCAAAATGGTACTTCTGATAAAAACATTATACACCAAAAAGAATATGTATTTGTCGCTAGGCCTCTGCATGTGCATGCAAACACATGGCTGACTATTTTTGCCCTGGGGCAGGTTCAGCAGGGCAGGTAGGGTGCAAAGCCCTCGTGCCCTGCTGAGGAAATGCAGCCCTCTGACCTGACCATCAACCTGACCTGTGAAATCACCCATTACCTGAAACCCACAAACAACAGGTGTACTTCTGGATCTGTAGTGCCAAGACGGAGCAGATGGAGGCGGAGGCGGGGATCCAGAAGGCCACAGTGGAGCCGGAGTGACAGAGGTCTAAGATGAACAATACTTGGTGTTCCAGTAGCTCAACTGGTAGAGCACTGCGCTAGCAAGCAAGCAAGCGCAAGGTTGTGGGTTCGATTCCCCGGGAACACATGATGTGTAAAAAATGATAGCCTGAACGCACTGTAAGTCGCTTTGGATAAAAGCGTCTGCTAAATGCATAAATTTAATTTTTTTAATTTAATTTAATTTAATGGAGCCATAAGGCAAGAGGAGACTGACAGAGCCTGAGGGATGGAGGGACGAGGCGGAGCCAAAGGAGTGGAGTCGAAAACGGACCAAGGCGGCAAGGAGAAGGCAATGGAGGACACAATCTAGGAGCAGACGTATGGAGAAATTTATTCGGCAGATGCATTTCCGTCTTTCATTATTTGTATTATTGCTTTTTTCGCCAAAGTCAAAAAACACCTAGCGTGCGTGAAGTCTTGCGAATCAAGGGATTTTTATCACAAATTTGCCATTTCTGATGCAATACTTCAAAATGAGCATTAAAATGCAAGCAGTTTTTGAGGTTTCATTTCGTCATTCAAGCAGCCTATATAGTATACGACTTAGATTTAGATATTAGAGGTAGATTTTTCTGACCCAAATCATGTCAGCGCACATCACATCGTAGTTGCGACTTCTGAACTCATAAGTATGAGCCTCTGAAGGCAGCATATGACTCCAGCATTTGCTGAAGAGGTCATGTGTGTCCTTTTAATGAGCGCTGGAGCTAAAGGACTGTACTTTAGCGGTGCATCTGCTGACTTCACCATGAATGCACAGCGCGACACACTTTAGCAGTTCGAGGTCGGAGAGCTAATCTCTAAAACAAAGACGCTAGCTGAGAGCCTAATCTGCATCTTCTGTCCCAGACAGAGATGTCACACTTCCCTCAGCCGCTAGCAGGCTCCAATTAGGATGTCGTTAAGGAACTATGAACACACGTCAGTCAAGGCTTTCTGATCTTACTAATCACAGCAGAAACCAGTTGTGATTAGAGAGCGCTGATTGTTATGCTACCAGAAGAACTTGAACTAATTGCACAGTAATTACTGCGACATGCTTAAACTCTGATCTGATCATGTGTACAGAACTAATTTTTTTACAGAACAAATTTTTTTATTAATTATAAATCTGGACTAGAATAGGAGAAGCTTTGTTATAAAACAAATAGTTCTGTCTGTAAAATCTGATTGGTTGAGCCATGTTTTTTTACAATAAGCCACAAGTGATTGTGCAAGTTAAAATGCACCAAATTCAGAAAATTTTTAAATTTAATAAAAATTGCTACAGCAGTAATAAAAAAATAAATAAAAAAAAACATATTTTCCAAGAATTAATATCATATTACTTAATTTTTTAATATTACTTTTATAATATTACTTTATCTGTGAATTAGTTTGTGTTTGTAACTATAAATGTGTTTATATATAAATATGACTGTGTAATGTAACTTAACTACACACATTAATCACATCATAGCCTAGAAAGTAGAAAGTAAGTAATTTAATTGCCAATAATTTTATTTTATATCAAAAATAACATTTTTGTTCATCAAAGTAATTTAATTTTAAACATACGGCCACAGATATAGATTTATCATCATCATTTTCCTCTAAATTACATTTTGTTTGTGCAAAGTTACTACATTGTTATGCAACTGTAACATTACTGTAGACATTATTCATTATACAGAAAAAATATTGTATCATAATTACTACCGTAATAATTTAACATTGTGTTTTATCATAATGCTGTTGCTGTTGTTTTATAACGGCGATATAAACCACGAGAGGCCGCACATGACTCGTTGTAAAACTATATGTCTTTGTCATGGTAAAATGTCTTAAACACACATCCTACAGTGCTTTATTGCTTAGTAACATTTGATGCATCAGAATTTGACGTAATTCTCTGAAATTGGACACAAACCGCAGGAATGTTGAATTTGTTGCAGAAATATTTGCATAGACGAGCACAATTTTTCGAACCAATGTTCAATAAACTGTTAAATGTAGTATTAATAATAATAACTGAAATTATTCTAACACAAACGTTTATTATTCCAACTTCTCCAGCAATTGTATTTTTATTAGGGATGCACGATATTGGATTTTGGCCGATATTCGATATGCCGATATTTTCAAAATAATTTTGGCCGATACCGATATCGATATATATACAAATATATACTGATATATTTCAACTTTAATTTTACTGAAGAGAAATCCATGTATCTCTTCTGTACTGATTCTACCATAAATGTATTATTTTACAAATGTAGACGGACATTCACATCTGAAAAACAGGTCAATTATTTCACTTGGAGAATATCGGTTTGGCTCATCGGCAGAAATATTCATACCGGCCGATACCGATGATGGTCATTTTAAGCTTTTATCGGCCGATACCGATGTTGTGCCGATATTATCGTGCATCCCTAATTTTTATTATTATTATTATTATTATTATTATTATTATTATTATTATTATTACTGTATGTGCAAAAGTTGAATTTGTTGTGAATACATTTGCACAGGTGAGTGCATATTTTCACACCAGTGCTGAATAAACTGTTAAATTTAATAAAATGTTTTACAGCAAAAATTACAAAAAAGTTCAAATATAGGTTCTTTACATGTGCCAAGAATTGATATAGTATCATTTTATGTTAGAATATTTCGCTATATTAATGTAATTTGCCAAAAATATGTGTGTCTATGCATGTGTGTGTGTGTGTGTGTGTGTGTTTACACTATTTTGATAGTGTATCAACTGATACTACAATTAAACGGCATATTTATAGTGTTAGCGATCAACGCATCTTAACTTGGTCAAATGATGGATCTCTCTGTCAGTAGACAGGATTACGATCTCATCTAAATGTTTCCCCCATGCCATCTTCTCTGCCTGGCCTTCACCTCCGTGTTCTCGAGCTACTCAGCTGTTCTGTCGTTACTGGGGTAAAAATAGCTGTCGGGCAGAGAGTTAATTCAGGCCGCTGTCAGCTGCAGGTCCTGGTTGACAGCACAGGTCTGGAGATTCTCTCTTCTCGGACTTCATGTCGGAAACCCAAACTCATGTGGCATCATTATAGTCACCCCTGAGGGCCATACAGAGCAAACACTGAAACTCATGTATATTTCCATTAGCTCCACAACATGAAAAAGTTTGTTTCCAAATGTCTGTTGAATTCAGCTCACAAATACATTTTTGTTCCTCCTTCAACTGAACCCATATTTTAAGTTGATTTGGTTGTATTTACTTTAATCGAGTAGTTTTAATTTGACAAGCTTCTACCAAGCGATAAAAGAGTTTGAGGAAAAGTACTGTACTGTTTGTTTAGACAAACGTTTTTCTTTCATTTCCAAGTTGCTATTTATTGTGCTGTCTTAACTACAGACAATGATATAGTTTAAAGTATATAGCATTTTATAATTTGCATATATGCAGTACAGACCAAAAGTTTGGACACACCTTCTCATTCTGTAAGGAATCCTTAACAGGACTGCTATTTTCCTCCTGGTCGGCAGGTGGCGACCCTCACCAGACTCCTGCTGAACACTACCACTCATTATGCCTGATGCCTCACACCTGTGTCTTGCCCTATTTAAGTGTGTTTGTGCCATGCCTTATTGTTCAGTCTTGAGCCTATGTTACCTGTTGCAAGCTAAGTCTGTCAAAGTTAAGTTTAAGTCTTTGGACCCTTGTGTCTATTTTTCTTTGTGCAGTTTTTGGAAGCACAACTTCTCTTGTTTTGTTGCACCTTTTATTAGTAAAGTTTTGTCTTGTTGAAGACCCACGACTCCTGGCCCTTTGATCATCCCTGCTCTTGGATTCATTTAGTGGGGAGTTAGCTCAATCCATTAACTCCGTGACTTTAAACGTCTTTGGAGATGGCTTATGGTAGATATATGAACATTGAATTCACTGGCAACAACTCTGGTGGACATTCCTGCAGTCAGCATGCCAATTGGGTGCTTCCTCAAAACTTGTGACATCTGTGGCATTGTGCTGAGTGATAAAACATTTCAGAGTGGCCAGACTAAGACACACCTGTGCGATAATCATGCAGTCTAATCAGCATCTTGATATGCCACACATGTGAGGTGGATGGAGAAGTGCTCACGAACCCAGATTTAGACAGATTTGTGAACAATATTTAAGAGAAATAGGCCTTTTGTGTGCCTAGAAAAAGTCTTAGATCTTTGAGTTCAGCTCATGAAAAATTGGGGCAAAAACAAAAGTGTTGCATTTATAATTTTTTTCTGTGTGGTTATTTTTTTAAAAAAATAAATAAAGTTGAAAAGAACAGCATTTATTTGAAATGGAAAATATTTTTATTGTCATTTTGATCAGTTTAACGTGTCCTTGCTGATTAATCTCACTGACCCCAAATACATATTATCAAAACAGACCATATATATATATTTAAACTGATCTAAAAGTCCGTTCAGGTTTTATTGTCTGGCAGCCAATCAAAAGCTGAACATCTCAAAACACTTTGCATTACAGAGAAGCTATTTTTATCTGCTGATGTTCTTTATTATGTGCAGTAATGCTTCTTTGGCTAAAAGGCAATGGAGAGAAATCTTTATAGATCGCACATGGGAACAATAGGGATTCTCAGAAGAGAATCTCACACACTTGAGGTTGAAAAAGATGTTTCTTCTGTTCTAACACTGAACCTGTGAATGATTTCAGGCGTGTTGTGTCGCCTCCAGCTGTCTGTTAAAGCCCAGAATATGCCCATGTCGTCTTTACTCTTTACACAGTGCCTGTCGCACAGCTTTCAGCAGCTTGCGCTGAGATCAGCAGAGTTAAACCAGGCCAAATATGAGCCGAGTCTTTAAAAGGAACAATATGTCAGTTCACTAAGCCAGCAAACAGTTCATACTGTATTGACAAGTAACATCAGAGTGGAAAATCCTTCTGACATCGCTTTTGTTGGATGGAAAGTTCTGTGGGTGTTTACAATTTAACTATTGAAATATGTCATCGTAGTAAACACAATAAACAGCTTTTAAAGCCTCTGGGATTATGAATCCGGCAAACACAAGGCTATATTTGTGCCGTTCAACTCGGTCCAAAAACAGCAACTGTTGAATAATGGATGACGTGAGAAAGATCGAGCAACAACAGGACACTTTTACTGAGATAATTGGCCACTTTGGCTGTTGGGAAACATTTCAGCATGATAACGTTTAAATCGAAACAAGATCTCGGTCATGGCAATTAGGAATTTGACTTTGGTGCATTGCGTAAAGGATTTTGTAAGTAAATCAGTTGCAAAGTGTTTTGTTAATGCCATTTTTAACAACGAGACGATGATACATGCATGTAAAAACATTGCTTTTATGTCTGTCTTAGGTCACTGGATCATAATAATGACACCCGCATTCTTCACTTTAGAAGTTTAAATGGCAAACACAGTCCTGAAATTATCACTTACACATATGATTTAGAAGATGTGCTTTTATTTTTCATTCTAAAGCATAAATGTTTGTCAACTCTATTGTACTCAATACAATTTTTGTCAGATTGGCCAACCATTAGTTTCCATTCGACAAAATTTTTCACTACTAAACATTTATTTATTTCATCATCATGATGTCAGGGTATTGGTAAGGGAGGAACTCAGGTGCAGACAGGAAGTGACTAAACACAGGATTTATTTAACAAAAAGGGAAAACAAAAACCCACGAGGGGGAAAACACTGACTAGGGAAATACAAAATAACTGAACAGGACTGAGTTAACGGGATAAACAAAGACTCAAAGCACGGGAACACTAACTATAAACAAACACTCACAGAAATACAAAACACTTCTTCAGGAACAGGTACAATCACAAGTGATGAACAAATCTCAGAAGCACATAAGTAACACAATGAACCGACGCAAGACAGAGCACACTAGGAGATCTAAATAGGGGTACTAATCAAGACACGACAGGTGTTACAGATAGGACAATCAAGACACGACTAGGTTAACAAGGGGGCGGGGCAAGGGAACGAGACAACACAAGCACATGGCCCAAAGACAAGGCCATGCGCTTGTACACAAAACATGGGTCTGTCATGATCCTGCCTCAAGACTAGGAAAAATCAAGGACACGAGGGCAGAATCATGACAGAACCCCTCCCTTAAGGAGCGGCTTCCAGACGCTCCTCAAGGGAACATCAAACACGGGACACGACTGACATGACAGACTGGGACACAGACACAAACCAACAAGACATGACTAATAATAACAAAGGCAAACATGAAAACACAATGGCAGGGTTAGGGTGACATAACAAAAAAAACAAACAGGGAAGGGGAGGGGGCGGGACCACAAAGTTCATGGGGGACAGACCAGGGCGGGGGGGTGGGGTAGGAATCTTAGGAGGACAGGACGAAGGCTGACGACGGGGGGTACGGGCAGGTCTGGGTGGTGAGGGGCGGGGAGGGGTCTCAGGACAACTGACAGGGGACATGACAGGAGCAGACAAGGGACGCGGGGCAACACTTACGGGACGCGGGGAGACGACAGCTGGACACGGGGGGACAACATCTACTGGACACGGGGGGACAACATCTACTGGACACGGGGGGACCACAGGACACGGGGGGACATCAACGGGACACGGGGCCACATCAACAGGACACGGGGCCACATCAACAGGACACGGGGCCACATCAACAGGACACGGGGCCACATCAACAGGACACGGGGAGACGACGGCTGGACATTTGGGACTTCTGGGGACAGGGTCAGGGGACAAGACAGGACTGACGGGGATTTCTAAAATTTGGACAAGACGGGACAAATAATCAGAAAATGCTTTAGCAGCTAGGACAATTGGCATCTCCTTACGAGATGAAACCGACTGTACAAGAGTCTTTGCTGCAGAGTCGGCCGCGGCTCTCTCCTCCGCTCTCACGACTGCCGACTTGCATACAGCTTTCTTTCCCGGCTCGGGCACGCTAGCGCTCACCGCTGCTGACTCAGACACGCTCACTGCTGCTGGCTCGGGCACGCCAGCGCTCTCCGCTGCTGGCTCGGGCACGCTCACTGCTGCTGGCTCGGGCACGCCAGCGCTCTCCGCTGCTGGCTCGGGCACGCTCACTGCTGCTGGCTCGGGCACGCCAGCGCTCTCCGCTGCTGGCTCGGGCACGCCAGCGCTCTCCGCTGATGGCACGGGCACGCCCACCGCTGCTGGTACGGGCACGCCAGTGCTCTCCGCTGCTGGCACGGGCACGCCAGCGCTCTCCGCTGCTGGCACGGGAGGAAACGGGGTCACAGGACCGGCAGGCCCCCTCTTCCTCCTCTTCCTCCTTGGGCGCGGTGCAGAGACCACAGCTGGGTCAGAGGCGGGTTGGGGGAGTTCGGTCTCTGGCAGGGCTGACTCCGACGATTCCGAGGCAGACTCCCACGATAACCGTCTCCCTCGCTTCCCGGGGAGACCGACGGGTGTGGGAGGCACCTCAGGACTCGGTGAGGGATGTGCCTGATCCCCCAGAGTGGCCACGGCCAGGATACGACCCTCTGGAACCGTTGGCAGCTGGGTAGGTGGGGACCTCTGGGGCTCCTCCTCTCGCCCGCTCGCTCCGGAACGACCTCCCCTGGTCCCCCGGAACACCACAAGGCGAGAGCCCTCAAAACAATCTCGCTGGCTGGCTGATGCCATCCAGCATTGCCTCCTGTCTGCTGAGTTCCTTGGTGGTCGGTTCATTCTGTCAGGGTATTGGTAAGGGAGGAACTCAGGTGCAGACAGGAAGTGACTAAACACAGGATTTATTTAACAAAAAGGGAAAACAAAAACCCACGAGGGGGAAAACACTGACTAGGGAAATACAAAATAACTGAACAGGACTGAGTTAACGGGATAAACAAAGACTCAAAGCACGGGAACACTAACTATAAACAAACACTCACAGAAATACAAAACACTTCTTCAGGAACAGGTACAATCACAAGTGATGAACAAATCTCAGAAGCACATAAGTAACACAATGAACCGACGCAAGACAGAGCACACTAGGAGATCTAAATAGGGGTACTAATCAAGACACGACAGGTGTTACAGATAGGACAATCAAGACACGACTAGGTTAACAAGGGGGCGGGGCAAGGGAACGAGACAACACAAGCACATGGCCCAAAGACAAGGCCATGCGCTTGTACACAAAACATGGGTCTGTCATGATCCTGCCTCAAGACTAGGAAAAATCAAGGACACGAGGGCAGAATCATGACACATGATTACAATTAAGTATAATGGTATCTAACATTATCTATACTTGGAGTCAAAAGTATGTTCTTGTTTTTACCCCTGGTTCTTAAACCCTTGTGAAGTTAAAAATGGGTTACTCACAGTTATTTCCAATGCTGTAACTAGAAATTGAGGTAACACTTTAGAATAAGGTTCCATTAGTTAATGTTAGTTAACTACTTTCGTTAACATGAACTAAGCAAGAACAATTCTTCTACAGCATTTATAAGTCTTAGTTCATGTTAATTTCAACATTTACTAATGCATTATTTAAATCAAAAGTTGTGCTTGTTAACATTAGTTAATGCACTGTGAATTACCATGAACTAACAATGAATAACTGTATTTTCATTAACTAACATTAACGAAGATTAATAAATACAGTAATAAATGTATTATTCATTGTTTGTTCATGTTAATTAATACATTAACTAACATTAACTAATGGAACCTTATTCTAAAGTGTTACCGAAATTGAGATCAAATAAATAAATAAAGCTAACAACCAAAACATCCTTTCACAGACTTTTTAAAACTTAAATATATCAGGAAACAGCAAAGCTTCCCTGGATGATCCAGAAGACATGACTTCAATTTTTTTTGTAAACTTTGAGCCTAAATTTCATGTTTTAGTTTTTGCCAAGCTAAAATACATTTCAGATGTCACCAACATTTGTAAAGACTTAACTTATTTTAAATGTTAATGCACATTTATCACCCTAAATGAGAGAGAGTCAAATTCTAGGAAGAAATACAATATATAGTTCAGCCAATTTTCACTCAATAATAAAAAAAAACTGACCAACACAACTGAAGGGTAAAAAAAACAACCAACCAAATGTATGAGCAACAGTAATAGATAAAGTGATTTTATTCATGATTTGTTGTGTTAAATATCTTGTTTTGCATATTTTTTACAGGTCCCAAGTAAAGGGCCCGAATTACTCTCAAACAACCTTTTAAAGGTTTTATAGGTGCATTTAGGTAATTTGATCGTTTTTCTGAATAACTGTTCAACTCATGTTGAAACCTTTAAACGGCATTGCACGAGCAATTACTTTAGCTAATTTAAACTTTTTCCCACTACCTGTATCACTGCAGATTTCTCAAAGAAATTAGTGGAGAAGATGTGAGAGCCGTCTGCATCTCACTGCGTTTCTACTTCTGAAAGTGTTCAGTTCAGCAGGAGCATTGCATGGTGGATGCAAACGCACACTTCCTCCTCTCCAGAATTGTTTTAGTCTAGCTTCTCCTAATTTCTTCCAGAGCCTGATGTTGTTTGTTTGGAGTGTTTACTGTCATGAGCTCATTCCATACAGACCACAGGTGAGAAGATAAAACCTCCAAATAATCCTGACGTCATACCACACAAGTCAAGCTGGAGGAGGTTAGTACATTGGTTAATTTTATAAGCGTGCTCTGCATTTCTGCATTTTTGATGATTTAAGGCAAGACACTTCTTCTCCCAACACCCACCTCCCTCATACACTGGTCAATTGTGAGATTTTGGGATATTTTACTTCCATAACTAGTGGAAAGGAAACATGTTTATTTTATTGCACTTTATCTATTTGCGTTTGTACATTTCTTTAAAAGTTTTCTCCTCCACTTCAGCAGCACTTTCATGCACCAAACTTATTCGTGAAACCTATTCTCTGAAGGTTTCTATTGAGGGGTTTGCTCATACAGTATATCATTCCTACACAAAACTGTTATGACTTCACAAGACTTAGAATATAAAGTCTCATGGACTACAGTAATGGTGCTTTTATTGTGCTATTTTGTTTATTTATCTCTTGACAAACTGATCATTATGGACTTTTGTTGTAAGAAAAGGACCTTAATATTTCATGTTTCACAGATAAAATACAGTATGTTTGGAACGAGATTAGGGTGAGTACACTAAAAATAGATATCTATCTCAAAATTTCATTTTTATTTGGCATTTCTTTTAATTGTTTGTGAAATTCTAAGCAAATATGTTTCAAATATTGTGTTAATAATGGCTAAATATGCTGTACGGAGAAATAAATGAACATCACCAAATAAAAATGATAAAGAAAGTGAAATATGGGATATCCGATGAATGTTTTGTGTAAGTCTTTCATTTCTTTTAATGCATTGTCTCATTTTGCTAAAATATTTCAAGTTTTGAATTCATACTTTGAGTGTTTAGAAGGCTACATCAGCTGGTGATTTCAACCAATCCTTGAACATTTGACAGTGATGTAACAGTAAAGCGGCCAAGCCTCCCATATGGAGCGGTGGTAAATATTTTGTGGTTTTAATAAGAGAAGTTGGTTTTGTATGAGGGAATCTGTAGATACTCTAAATCACCTAAAAATAGATGCAGAATTATTTTTTTATAGTCTCAATAAAAAATGTTTACTAAACTTGGGCTATTGTTTACTTAGAATATTTTTTTTTTTTTTTTGCGACTCGGTTGATTCAGATCGGCACTTCGGAGCCTGTTCGCGACTCGGTTGATTCAGATCGGCACTTCGGAGCCTGTTCGCGACTCGGTTGATTCAGATCGGCACTTCGGAGCCTGTTCGCGACTCGGTTGATTCAGATCGGCACTTCGGAGTCTGTTCGCGACTCGGTTGATTCAGATCGGCACTTCGGAGCCTGTTCGCGACTCGGTTGATTCAGATCGGCACTTCGGAGCCTGTTCGCGACTCGGTTGATTCAGTTCGGCACTTCGGAGCCTGTTCGCGACTCGGTTGATTCAGATCGGCACTTCGGAGCCTGTTCGCGACTCGGTTGATTCAGATCGGCACTTCGGAGCCTGTTCGCGACTCGGTTGATTCAGATCGGCACTTCGGAGCCTGTTCGCGACTCGGTTGATTCAGATCGGCACTTCGGAGCCTGTTCGCGACTCGGTTGATTCAGTTCGGCACTTCGGAGCCTGTTCGCGACTCGGTTGATTCAGATCGGCACTTCGGAGCCTGTTCGCGACTCGGTTGATTCAGTTCGGCACTTCGGAGCCTGTTCGCGACTCGGTTGATTCAGATCGGCACTTCGGAGCCTGTTCGCGACTCGGTTGATTCAGATCGGCACTTCGGAGCCTGTTCGCGACACGGTTGATTCAGTTCGGCACTTCGGAGCCTGTTCGCGACTCGGTTGATTCAGATCGGCACTTTGGAGCCTGTTCGCGACTCGGTTGATTCAGTTCGGCACTTCGGAGCCTGTTCGCGACTCGGTTGATTCAGGTCGGCACTTCGGAGCATGTTTGAGATTTTTTTTTTTTTTTAATTCAGATCTGGACATCGAAGCAGGAAGTGTTTGTCAAACAGTGATAAATTAATATTTGGACTTGAGGCTTTTTTTTTACCTATCGATTCAGCATGTACATGGACCCACACACAAAGGTGGACACACTCTAGACGGGTGTGCCAGGTATGGTGACCACCCGTCCCGCGTAGCGCGTGCGCGCACAGCGTTTGAAGCCCAATACAAGCGTCCCACAAATTGAGACTGTGTCACGCGTAATCAATGATTGCTCAAAAAAAGTTGGTTGCTATAACTGGAGTCACCAACCCGTCGATCGCGTTCGACAAGTCGATCTTGGAAGCATGGGCGTAGGTTTGGTCTCAGCTTTGGTGGGGACATCATCCTTCTATCATCCTGGGAAATACTATCACCACAGAATCTGCATTTGAAAGCCTGGTCAGTCACTACAGCTATTTGTGTGGCCAGCTAGTTATTTTGCCTACTTACTCTCTGACTCTGCTTTATGAAAAAGCTTATTATGTCCCCTTTCTTTTTTTCAAAATCTGAGAAAAAAGGTGCGAGTCTCCGGTGCGAGTTGGGAGGTGCGAGCCTCCGCGGACTGCGCGCGCACCTCCCGAAACAGACGAGACATTTATACTTGACACAACTGTTTTAGACTGAAAACCAGACCATAACTGATTTAGACGCGGGTGCCGGTGTGATGAGATGTACTAATATCCGTCTGCTCGGGCATGATTGTTTTAGGCCTGTAATTGATTGATTATTGAGGTAATAGGGATGGCACGGTTCGCCCGTTCGGTTCACCACACACGGTTCGGCACGCGCTTCAACTTAAATCTGACAAAGCATCTGTAATATCATCTGTAATATGGCTTGCTATAAATGGCACGTAAAAAAACAGGTGTCAGCTAATAAATGTTTCTATTGATGCATGCGCATTCTGGCTTCCCAGACATTACAAAAACATGAGAAAAAGAAAAAAAATCGCGAATGCTGTATATGAGCAGTAATTTATTCCGTCATCACCTGGGTGCTGATATCTGTGTTTAAACTAAACTCATTTAAGCTTTGTCAGTTTAAACATTTAAGAGCCAGAGGCAGCGAGTTCACGCGCGCAGTGAGAAGATTTGTGCATGCGCTCATCCGAAGCGCGCAAACCTGCACCTCGGCACGCGCGCAAATATAAGATCTATATTGAGCAACTACAATTCATTTTAATATAATTATGTATTATAATGTATTTAAAGTGAATAAATTGTAATGAAAAATAAACAAAATGAAATAGCTAAAAGTTCAAAATGATCGCATTTGGAAGAAAATTATTACATTTAACACTAACTACATTTTGACACGACCTGCAAATTAACACTAGGAGTATGGTTGGACGGAAGCAGTGTGACAAAAATACTATCCCATAATTTTGCACAGTAATCTGACAATAAATGTGGCACACCCAGATTTTCATATGCACACCCAGTCTCTTTTCTGGCTACACTACTGCTACAATAATAAAGTGGAAGTGAGTTGGCCTTCACTTATCAGTAGACGTGTGAAATGTCTCCGAGTGGTTTTAAGTGCGGTGTGAGCGCTGACAGAGGAGTGTGTTCTCTTTCCTGGGGTGATCCTTCCTGAACTTGACCATCACTTCATTGTTTCCCGGTGGGTTGACTGTCAGAGTGTATCTGAGGGGATAAAATCCCATGAATGCAAATAGATGTCACAAAGCTACAAAGTTAAGAGCAGAGTTTGAGACGTTGTTGAGATCTCTTCTGATACTCATGTGAGGTTATAAAATACTTTTTTCCCAGAAGGGAAATCTTCGAAGCTAAATGCACCTCTTCACCGTTTCATGTTATCGCAGTCAGTGAGATATTTCTTACACTTTTAAAAATAAAGGTTCTTTATTGGCATTAGTGGCTCCATGAAACACAAAAGTTTATTTATAGTTAACAAAGGTTATTTAAATTATCAAACCAAAAAAGGTTCTAAGGAATCACTACAAAAACAATGTATTTTTTAGAGTGTAAGGGTTGGAGTGTCACTCTAGATCCGGATGACAAAAGCACTTCTTGTTCTCTCCGGTGTAAAGTCTCCATCTGGGCATCATGAGAATGGCTGAGAGCTTTTCCAGTAAAAGGATCTGTGCTGATTCAGTAGTTTAGACGTTGTGATGATTCAGCAGATAGAGGTCACGTCCTGCTCAGATTCCCACTGCTGCTGGTTTGGGGTCATCTATGAATCACGGTTAACAAGCGTCTTTAATGAGCGTGATAAAGATCTTAATTTAACTGAGCAGCTGATGCAGCAGCTTCAAGAAAACCATCACCCTCATTCACTTAAAAAGCTGTTTTACTATTAGTTTAAACTCTCAATCCTTGCTCAAATTTGCCTCAAAATTTTTTAAAGATTTTTTTTCCTGAGATCTTAGAAGACATAATTTGGGATCTATATATGAACTCTTAGTTATTGTACTTGACACCCTTGTGTTTTTATTCTTTTCTCCAGATCTGACAACTTTGAGGAGGAATATCTGAGTTGATGTTTGAGTGAAACGTCACTGGGAACATTTCATCTCTCCAGCCACGAAAGGGAAACCTACATTTACATGGATTTCTTTGGCAGATGCTTTTATCCGAAGTGACTTACAGTGCATTTATTAGCATGTGTTCCTTGGGAATTGAACCCTTGACACGAGACATGGCTTTGTGAGTCTGTACTCTAGTAGACGAGCTCTTTACTTTCATGTTGTTGTTGCTTCACTAAAGCTCTTCTTTCTTCCAGAGCGTGTGACTGTCTTTGTGAAAACCAATGGACCAAACACATACATGAAATGAAAGTGTTCTCAACATCTCTTCGTGTTTTGTCTCTTTTCATCACTAATAATCTGTTTTTTGATATTGTCATCAGATCCGTGCTGCTTATTCTTCATATAAAATCAAAGAAAGTACTCATGTTGGCTTGACAAAGCAACTATCCTCGGACAACGAATGTGCTAATCATATAAGCGAAATGCTAAAAAATGTTAAATCATGCTAGCAATGCATTAATTATGTCAACACTGTGTTAAAGCATGGTAAAAACATATTAAAACTAGTGCTGTTAATAAAAAAAAAGCTTTTTAATGTGTTAAAACATGTTATAAGCATGCTAATACATGTTAAATCATTCTACCAATGTGCTAAAAGTTATCAGCATGTTAGCAATTTACTTAAACATTTTAGCCATGTCCTATAACGTTATTGACTTTGAGTAAATTCTTTAAACTTCACGTTTTTCTAAGTTATTTCAAGCAATCAAGCCAACGTTAAAGTTTGTTTACAAACTTTACTCATTCGCTGTTCTTGTGATTGTAATTAAAATCGATGACGTGTCTGAGAGCTGGCTCTGAATGATAAGAAGAAACGCTCTGCTGTTTTCTGCATTTAATCTGGTTGTTTCCTACTTCAGTTTCCCTCTTGACACTCCAGAGTGGTCGTGAAGTCCAAAATCACTATTAATATTCTCTGATCGAGGTCAATCTCACACAATTAGCTCTTCAAAGACCAGACGAGTATTTACTTACAGGTCTTCATGAGAGCGCTTTGGCCTTTAGATCCGTGTACAGTCTACTATAAAAACAGAGCTCGTTCTCATGCTCAGCTGATGGCAATTAACTAAAGTAGAGCGAGTTACATGATCTGGGTTGTAATGGTTTGCAGATGAGATAATCTCAAGATAACAGACTTGTTGTAGAGAGAGGTGAATAGGCCTTCACTTAAATGTGGAGTGTGTCTGTTTTAATACTTAACTTTCTTGGATCTCAGATTAATGTTCAGGGTGACTAAGGGTGAAACTTTCTATGAAACTTTTAAAATATTGATATGTTTTATTTAAGTGGCATTTTTGAGGCCGAACTACCAACCATTAATAGATTTGAAATGTGACATTTTACGGTTTTTAAAAAATATATATAAAAAAGAATCAAACACACATTAGATCTAATATTTTTAATGAACGATTGGTCGAGTTGGTCATACTAAATATTTAAATAAAACAAATCTTAATAATACATAAATTAATTAATAATTTTTTTTTTATAATTTTTTTAAGAGCTTTTGAAAAATATGCTGGAGTTGGGTACAAAAAAGATACAACAATACATCAGTGGATACAACGATATTTATTTATTGATTTTAGTTTGCAAATGTTTTTCAAGATTTAGTTTTTAAAAAGCAGGTTTGAGTTATATATGAAATATATTAAATATTTTTTTTATTATTTTTAAACATTAAAACACTTGTAAAAAAGGAAATATTTTAAAAAATTAATTTAGATTTATACACACATATATATATATATATATATATATATATATATATATATATATATATATATATATATATATATATATATATAAATTTAAAATGTTTTTCAAATATATCTACAAATATATATGTATACTTTTTTGAATTGTACATTGATATTTTAAATACATATTGAGTATTAAAAATGTAAAATATTTACTACAATTTTTTTGTTTTTTGAAAAGGGAGTTTTGAGTTTGAATATATTTTTAGTATTGAAATAATATATAAAATTGAGTACTTTTTTGGGGGGGGGGCAAATATTATTTTATTATTTTATTTAGAGGATCCATTACTTTATTTTATGACCTGCAACCTTTACTTTTGTGAGTCCGATAGCATAGAGGTGAGCTCAAAGCTAATGCACATAAACTAAAAGCCACAAAACGCAGATTCAGATCGGCACTTCGGAGCCTGTTCGCGACTCGGTTGATTCCGATCGGCACTTCGGAGCCTGTTCGCGACACGGTTGATTCAGATCGGCACTTCGGAGCCTGTTCGCGACTCGGTTGATTCAGATCGGCACTTCGGAGCCTGTTCGCGACTCGGTTGATTCAGATCGGCACTTCGGAGCCTGTTCGCGACTCGGTTGATTCAGTTCGGTACTTCGGAGCCTGTTCGCGACTCGGTTGATTCAGATCGGCACTTCGGAGCCTGTTCGCGACTCGGTTGATTCAGATCGGCACTTCGGAGCCTGTTCGCGACTCGGTTGATTCAGATCGGCACTTCGGAGCCTGTTCGCGACACGGTTGATTCAGATCGGCACTTCGGAGCCTGTTCGCGACACGGTTGATACAGATCGGCACTTCGGAGCCTGTTCGCGACCAACCATTAATAGATTTGAAATGTGACATTTTAGGGTTTTTAAAAAAAATATATAAAAAAGAATCAAACACACATTAGATCTAATATTTTTAATGAACGATTGGTCGAGTTGGTCATACTAAATATTTAAATAAAACAAATCTTAATAATACATAAATTAATTAATAATTTATTTATTTTTTTCATAATTTTTTTAAGAGCTTTTGAAAAATATGCTGGAGTTGGGTACAAAAAAGATACAACAATACATCAGTGGATACAACGATATTTATTTATTGATTTTAGTTTGCAAATGTTTTTCAAGATTTAGTTTTTAAAAAGCAGGTTTGAGTTATATATTAAATATATTAAATATTTTTTTATTATTTTTAAACATTAAAACACATGTAAAAAAGGTAATATTTCAATGTACAATTCAAAAAAGTATATATATATATATATATATATATATATATATATATATATATATATATATAAATAAATTTAAAATGTTTTTCAAATATATCTACAAATATATATATACTTTTTTGAATTGTACATTGATATTTTAAATATATATTGAATATTAAAAATGTAAAATATTTACTAAAATTTTTTTGTTTTTTGAAAAGGGAGTTTTGAGTTTGAATATATTTTTAGTATTAAAATAATATATAAAATTGAGTACTTTTTTTTGGGGGGGGGCAAATATTATTTTATTATTTTATTTAGAGGATCCATTACTTTATTTTATGACCTGCAACCTTTACTTTTGTGAGTCCGTTAGCATATAGGTGAGCTCAAAGGTAATGCACATAAACTAAAAGCCACAAAACGCACATTTTTTTTATAAATATCAGTTTATAAATATCAGACGAGCAGAAGACATTTGAGTTTCTTGATTGTTCCCATCATGGTGAACTCAGAATGTATTTTCTCATATAAATTAAGTTTAATGAGCGACTCAAGAGCTTGTAACTTTGTTTCTCATGACTTTTACAGCGCAGCACCTGATTGGCCAGTGACAGTTATATTGGTGCAGCTTTGCCGTGTACAGTGAATCTGTTGGAGGACGGATCTGTACGGAAAACTGTATGTTCTCGGATTGACTTAAGTAGGATGTTCTGGGAAAGAGACAGATGGTATTTAAATCCACCTTCACTGGAAAACAGTCCGAGAGATTCAAGGGTGAGTGTTTCAAAGTGTTTCTCATCTGCCTGTGAGCAGATGTCCTGCTTTCAAAAGACCAGAGAAATAAAGCGATTCACCTTTATCCAGGCAGGTAAAGCCATCAAAGTGTGTTCTCTGACGTGCCACATTATCCAGAGACCTTCAGCTGTCGCTCCAGACAGTACACGGAGAAATAGTGTGTAAAGCACAAACACATACATTACTCTTTCTTTCTCTCTCTTCTCTGTCTCAGGTCTGTATTCGTTCATTCATAACAGACGTAAAAAATGTTTATAGTAAATATGTGTTTCACAAACGTACTTTGTTGATTTTACTTGGTTAATTATGTTTTTATTAAAAAACTGTAAGGTTTGTTTCATCTTTTATCTTCTCCAGATGTTCACTGATGGACTGGAGTGCTGTGGATTATTGTGATGTTTTTATCAGCTCTCATTCTGACGGCACCCATTCACTGCAGAGCATCCATTGGTGAGACACTGATGCTACATTTCTCCGACTCTTTTCCCATGAAACAAACTCATGCTGCTACTGAAGTAAATGTATCTTGCGTTTTTATGGTTTTTAATACTTTGTAAGGTGTTATTCACACGATCTCTCTTCTCATCTCATCTGGGATAATTTGGGATTTACAGAGTCTCTGTGGGATTCCCAGATCTCGGCTCAAACTGTAACAAAAGGAAAACCTTTTTTTTTTAATTATTATTTGCTGAGGTGCTTTTTCCTGCACAGAGAGGAAGTTGACCCTCTGCAGTTCTCATCACAGTACGGTAATGTGAAGAACAGATGTGACGGAAACCACTGGATTTAAATCAGTGTGATATATAATCGTCAGCATTTTCCTGTTGGAACATCCAGCTTAAGATGCAAACTGGACCATCTTAAACCAGCTTGTTCCTCAGTGTTTACCAGCATCCTTATGCTTTTCTCCTAACAGCACCGGACCGGATCTGTAATGGAAAGCCAGCGTTGGGACGCCCCATATGTTCCCGATGGACAGGAAGTCTGGGGTACAGCAGGAGGGCTGGGACAGTAATGACTTCAGCCTGTCATTCTATAGCAGCATCCATGACGGACTCATTAATACACATCTGGGGTCATTATGAATCGGACCTTTATTATTCCACTTCCACTTCAAAGCAGCAGGCACTGTAGAGGCGTTTACGTCAGTGGGGTGGCACGCGCCAAAAAAGACTAAAGACTCCGACATGTGCAATGCAAAGCACTTCCAGCGGCAGCTCATCTTTGTACTTTCAGGGAGAAAAATTACAGAATAACTACAGATCATCATCAATCATAATCAAGGGCATAGACTTTAGATGGGGTGCTAGGGACAATTTAGTAATCCAGCGACTACTAAACAATTCAATATATACAGAAGTGGCCAAAATTATTAGAACGCTATTTCACCAAAAATGGTTTTAAGTCAGTTATTTCGATCTCTTGCTTTAGTGTGTCAGTAGGAAATATCAGTTCACATTTCTAAACATTAATTTTGCCAATAATCCAGTGAGATCTGATCATCATCAGTCTGTCTGGAATAACATGAAGAATCCAGAAGAACTGTGCCAACGTCTCCGAAATGCTTCAAGAAACCTGCAAAGCTACAGTATGTGAAAAGTTGTAGGCACTTGTGTAAAAATGCTGGAAAACAAGGATGTTGTCAAAAATAATGTCATAAATAGATTTTCTTTATCAATTAACTTCTGTTAAGTAAATTGAATCAACATTTGTCTGAGCGTCCTTTGCGTTTAAAGCAGCTTTAGGTGCACTTGCACATCGTTGTTCAGGGAGCTTTGCAGGTGAGTTTCATGAACTTTGGAAGCATACTGTAGACCATGATGTGTTTATGTACATTGCTTAGTAAAACATCAGCAAAACAACCAAAAAACACAGACTTCGAAACCAAGTGGGCTAGTAGTCTATTGCAGTTGCATTGCTGTTGTACCATTTTAGCATAATATTTGCTTGTAATCAATTGAGTCCTTAATTTAAAAGTATAAATCATCCAAAAATCATCATTCTGTCATCATCATGTCATCATCATGTCACTCCTCTGTGATTTTCTCTCTTCTGTTGAAGCACAAATAAGATTTTTTTTTCTGGAATATTTCAGAAACTATCTTCTTTTGTGCTCTGCAGAAAAGAGAAAGTCGTACTATAATGTTCCTGTTTGGGTGATTTAACCCTTTAAAGAAGAACTGAACTCTTGTTTGTGCGTATTAATGTTTGTTTGCAATGTTAAAAGCTGTAGTTGTGCTTTCCTGTGAGTGAAAACTGCTCACATCTTTAAACACAAAACACACACATATTTAGCACACGATTTAACCGTGATATAAACAAAACAGAATTCCAGCTCATTCGATCTCTTATCGGCTCCCATGAGGTTTGATGAGGACCACCAGTGTTTGGCTTTAATGGAGCTCCACATGTGGTGTTTATGCCAGTGCTCGGCATGTTAGTTTATAGCATATGATCATTTACATAAGCCAGATAATGTGCCATTTAAAAATATTAAAAGACAGATTCATTGGAACTGGTTGCAAAGCAACAGTCACTGCACATTAGCATTGTTAACATTTATATTGTTATAGCCAAATTAACAAGCTGTAGGTGTAATATATTGGGATTTTGTTTTAATTCTTTGTTAACATCTTAAATCAAGCTTAAGTGTTTTAGCTGGTCTCACAAAAACCATAAATCAGACCATCACAACCAGATTACCAAGGCTAGAAGACTAACTAACCACCTTTGGGAGTTTTAAACAGTTTCAGTATCTTAACGGTATCTTAAAGAAAAGTTCATCCAAAACTGAAATTTCTTCATCAGGTTTGGAGAAAAGTAGCATTGCATCACTTGCTCACAAATGAATCCTCAGTAGTGAATGGGTGCCGTCAGAATGAGAGTCCAAAGTGCTGATAAAAAACATCACAGTAATCTACAAGTAATCAACATCACTCCAGTCCATCAGTTAACATCTGGAGAAGACAAAAGCTGCATGTTTGCAAGGAACAAATCCATCATTGTGGCTTTATTTAAAGCATTGCTTTCAGCTTCATTCTGCATTTTAGAAGTTTCTCACTTAAACTCCATCTAAACTAGTCCATAATCCATAATTACTCTTCCTCCAGTGAAAACATGCATCTCTTGTCATATCTCACATCAAAATCTCTTCCAAAAGATCTGTGCAGATTTTTCTCCTGATTCAGACCAGAACACTTTTTCACTGGAGAAAGCGTCAGTATGCATTGTGGACTTCAACTTTGAATAAACCTGTAACGTTAAAAAACATCTTAATTATTGATTTGTTTCTTAGAAACACACAGCTTTTGTCTTCTCCAAATGTAAACTGGTGGACTGGAGTGGTGTGCATTACTAGTGGATTATTGTTATGTTTTTATCAGCTTTTTAGTTCTTTCATTTTAACGGCACCCATTCACATTCATTGGAGAGTGAGTGATGCAATGCTACATTTCTTTAAATCTGACAAAGAAACAAACTCATCTACAGTACTTCTTGGATGGCCTGAGGATGAGCACATTTCAGCAAATTTGCGTTAAACTTCTTTATTTGGAAATTTTTTGTGAATCTGGCCCCCATTTTGAATCATGTTGTTGTGTGTGCAGGGGAGTTAAGAGTGATTGTTTGAGTGTTTTTGAATGCATGAACACAGCGCATGTTAACAGTTGAAATATTGATATTTTATTTGTTAACAACATACTTTTCGTAGCTTAATTTCAGTAAATGTTTATGAAATTAAGGAACTAAGCCAATAGTAGCGCTGGCGGTGTCATTTGATTTGGATGGGAACTTCAGATTGTGAATCATTTGATTCAGATTGGGAGTTCATAGCGTGAATCATTTGAGTCAGTTCGGGAGTTCGTAGCGTGAATCATTTTAATCAGTTCGGGAGTTCGGAGCGTGTTCGCGAATCATTTGAGTCAGCTCGGGAGTCGCGAATCATTTGAGTCAGTTTGGGAGTTCGAAGCGGGTCGCGAATCATTTGAGTCAGTTTGGAAGTTCGGAGCGTGATTAATTTGAATCATTCCGGGGGTTCGCGAATCATTTGAGTCAGTTTGGAAGTTTGGAGCAGGTTGGCTAATCATTTGAATCAGATCGGGAGTTCGTAGCGGGTTCGCGAATCATTTGAGTCAGTTTGGGGATCGCGAATCATTTGAGTCATGATTCGCGTGGTGGCGAATCATTTGAGTCCGTTTGGGAGTTCGGAGCATGAATCATTTGAGTCAGTTCGGGAGTTCGGAGCGTGAATCATTTTAATAAGTTCGGGAGTTCGGAGCGTGTTCGCGAATCATTTGAGTCAATTCGGGAGATCGTAACGGGTTCGCGAATCATTTGAGTCAGTTCGGGAGTTCAAAGCGGGTTCGCGAATCATTTGAGTTTGTCCAGTGTTGGGCAGTAACGCGTTATTAGTAACACAGTTACTTTTGACAGTAACTAATACTGTCTAGACTTGCTTTGTCAAGGTGAAATTAGTATAACATTTAAAAATGCATCTTAAAATAGTCTTCTTGTATCTTTGTAGCTGTTTTTGATTGCATGAACACAGCGGGTGTGAACAGCCCCCTTTGTTCCAGTTTTAATCATGCTGTGAATCAGTGGATGTGTGTGAAGGTGTAGCTGTTCCTCTTGGGTTTCTAAGAGGATGGAGCTATTTTTGTGTTCAGACTAAATCTGGTAAAGTTTGAGGTTACAGTGAGGTCAAACAGAAGGTCAAATGTCGGAGTGAATGAGCTCTTGAGGATTGAGAATGACACTTTAGCAACTGATGGTCAAGACCTTGATTAATGTCAAGATACCATTTGACTCCAAATCATTGTCAGTGTGAATGATTCTCAAACGGGTTATTCAATGAGAAAACAACATAGAGCAGGACTTTATCCATGAGGAATCGATCGATGGTGAACAAATGTTGTTTTATGGTTATGATTAGCATATTAGGGTATTTCATTGTGGCCTTTAAAGAATAATTTGTTCTGTGCAGTAGCCTAATAATAATAATTTAGTTTATAATCACTTTATCCTTAATTTTTTTTTCATTTTATTTCATTTTAAAATTGACTTTATTTGCAAGTGTCCACATATTTAAAATGCTGTACTGAAAAATATATAAATATGATTTTACTGTTGTTGTTGTTGTTGTTGTTGTTATACATGATTTATTGGCCACTATGAAATATTAAATCGAATTATTACTATTATTATTCGTGGGAACATTTGTCTAATTAAAGTGCGTATTAAATAAATAATGAACTATTAAAAACTAATTAAAATATTAAATAAGAATTCTTAATTAATAAATAATCCTTTATCCATAACAATCACGTATCTGTCTTCGTATTAAAAAGCTGTAGCCTACTAAAAACGATTTCCTAAATAAAATATAATTCGTCTTCATTCGCACAGTCATGTCTCTATATTACAATTTTTACTCAATATGCTTTAACTGTAAATAATATAAACATGTTTTTACATAACAATTTATTTATTTGGATGTTTAAAATCTTTAGCGCTTGACTGTAGCCTAATTATTTTGATTGCAAATGTATTCTTCATTGCTATTCTGAATTTGGGCCAAAAGCAAAGTCTGCCCCGGAGTCTTCTGGATGTAAATGAACGGACGGATCGGATGGATGATGTCACGGCAGTAAACGAGTGAAACCCAACACCGAGCGCTGGAGATGCGCCGAACCGAGCAAGTCCAGACACATGCGGAGCTCAGAGCCCGGAGCCACTCTCTGACTCTCCCTCTCTCTCTCCCTCTCTTTCTCTCTCAGTCCGTTTTAATACTGTCCTCCTGACCTGCTCTCTCAATAAACCCGCCGTGTCCCGTCATCGCCCCGTGTCTCCAGCAGCGCGCTCGATGTCCGAGGTCTGATCCGTGAACTTCTCCATGCATGCGCGTGCTCGCGGAGATGCGGACGCTGCTGATCAGGCTGGATCTGGTCTCGTGAGCCAGTCGTGTGGAATTCTGTTTTCGCTTTGAAAAACTGCTGCTTGGACAAATGCATACAAATGCATTTAGGAGCCCAACGGACAAGGAGTGGACAGGTTTCTCCCACAACGACAACGTGAGTAACTTTCAATCTCCGGGGCTTCGGAGACAACGCTGTTGCAAAGCTTCATTCAGGTTATTAATAGCATAATAAATAAATATATTTATAAATAGAATAGAACAGGAGAGAACACGATAATTAGTTACACATATTGATGATAAAAATAACTAGCAGATCTGATCCTACCGCGATGCATTTAATAGCGTGCATTAATCATATAAACTACAGAAGTGTTTTAACTCGTGCACAGTAGACATGCATTCCTAAATAATTGCTGGAGTTTCGTGCAAACTTATTAAATGTAGTTTTCACTGCAATCTCAGTCTGTAACTCCAACACTAGATTGACTTCTGACATTATACAGACTTCATAATGATCACAAATCAATTGGGATTTTGAATCTGCTGTATTTTCCATATGTTGATCCGAAGTTAAACTCCTCCTGCTTTAAGACCAAATGTGCACCAGATGAGAAGGCTTTGTGATTTACTGTATGCATGTATGAACTGTAACTGGTTGATAAAGTGTTGATTTGGCTGAAGTGGTTGTGAAATAAGAGTGGTTTTACTGTGCTGTTAGTTTCCGTCCCTGAACTGACACACAACAGCAGTAACATTCCTCATGGAGATGAGCATTGACCTTTAACATCTGGACAGCCGTTCCTGACTCAGTCAAATCCCAGCAAACCCACACATACGCACCTGACTGTGATCTCGCTTCCTCGGTTTATCTCAAAACGCTGATGTTAGATAGCATGTTACTTCTTGGTAAATGTTGTTTAGGGGCTTCTGACTGAAAAAGTGCAGCATTTTTATGCAAAAATCAATGTTCTGTCATCACTGACTTGCCCTTTTTTCTTTCAAAATCCTCACTACTCCATCTATATCTGGAGTAATTTCTTTCTTTAATCTGTTGAAAAAGAAGATACTTTGAAGAATGTCTCAGTGTTTTGGATCCCACTGTTCTTCAAAATGTCATGTTTTATGTTCTGTGGAAGAAGGAAAGGGTGGGAATGATGACAGAATGATCATTTTGGGGTAAACTTTGGCTTTCAAGAGATGTTTCATCATGACAGGCTTGATCTTCTAATGGAGAATATGGAAATATGAAGACAACTTTGTTTAAACTGATGGAAAGTAATATAAATCTCAAAAACATTTAATTGATGACAGATGTTGTAATTTTTGGAGACATTTTGTATACTATTAAGTTTAATCGTTTGTGTCTGTTCATGTCTAATCACAGAAAACTCTTGGAGATTCATTGGGTAAAAAGTGTGGAAACCTGATTTGACACCTAAAAAAACTTCATAATCTTGAACCCAATGTAATTGGAGGGACTCAGTCATATTAAATAATATTCTTGACATTGCAACAGTCACTTATTTATTGCATTTGTTAGTTGAGTGTTCAGAGCCATTGCACATCCTCCAACCTGGAACCAATTAATTGATCAAAAATTGTGTGAACGTTGATTTGATTTGACACCTAAAAATGACTTCATAAGTCTGAACCCAATGCAATTGGTTGGATTTGGTCATATTAAATAATATTCTTGACATTGCAACACTCACTTATTTATTGCATTTATTAGATGAGCGTTGAGTGTCATTGCACATCCTCCATCCTGGAACCAATTCTCTGGTCAAAATGCATGGGAACCTTGACCTGATTAAACAGTTAAAAGACACTTTCATAAGCTTGAACCCAATGTAAATGGTCTGTTTAGTCAGAATAAATAATATTTGTTCATGCATGATTGCATTTGTTAGTTGAACATTGAGTATCTCATTGGAGCCAATTCTTTTGTCAAAAGTGTGGCAAAATTTGACAACTAAAAATTACTCCCATGTATGTTTGCATTTGTTAGATGAGGGTTGATGCATGCTTAATTAATTAATTCAGTGTTTTTGTTCATCCGACACTGGAACCTGATCAAAACAGAGGAGAGATTATAGCATACAGAAGAATCTGCTAGCATTGACCATATCATCATATACATACAGTAGAAGAGTTATGCTGTCATTATTGCAAAATAAACCCAGCAAGGTGATCAGAAGGAGCTTATATCATGCTGATGGGATTTATTTAGCAATAATGACCATTGAAATGTCTTTATTTGTGATTTTGCCCAAGTTTTCCATTACATAACTAGAGATTGTTTGTTTACTTACCAGGAATATTGCACTTTACTCTCCAGAGGTGTTCATAGATACTTGAGCTCTTAGCTTGTTCTTGGTCCATGTTTGTAGAGACAGTTTTATTGGGTTTTTACAGTTGTTTAATGAAGAACCCTGGGTTACCAACAGAACAGCGCTTTAGTAATGAAGTCACGCTCTGGCTGCAGGTGTGAGAAACCAACGCCAACAGGATCAGATATTGGCAGCCGATCATTGAGCGAACAATCACGGCTACGTGAGCATCTGCTCAGTATGCTGAGAACACGGCTTTAGCTCTGGCACGGACCCATACGGGCATAAATTTAGTAAGCGCTGCAAATCAGAGAGATCTACATAAGCCCCACCCCTATAAGATGATTGGTTGAGATGTTTTTGAGTGACTTCCATGCTGTTTTGTGAAGCCGTAAAGCAGTTTGTGTTGCTAGAATTGAAGATAGATGAACAATCAGGGGTCAAGTCCTAGTGAAAAGTGAAAAGTAGTTGTTTTAGGCTGCTGTAATGTCAATTATCTCCCACTGCTGTGGACATTTATGGTCAAAAAGCTAATATTAAATACTTATAGGTCAGTAAGGGTCAGGGAATATTGGTTTCCTAACTGCAGAGAATGTTTCTTAACTGGCAAAAGGTTTATTGACCTACAAAAGTGGATGCAACTTTCTGAATCTATAATAATATAATAATATAATATAATCTATTTCATATATTGAATGAATTGTTTGTATTTGAGGTCACATGGTCAGTTAAAATATCTGTAGCACTATGCACTAGCACTGTAACATCCAAAAAGTTTGGGGACCTTGACCTAAATTTGACCACTGACAATGACTTTCATGAGCTTCAACCCAGTGTAATCCGTCAAATCTGGAAATTCATTGGTCAAAACTCTGAAGAACCAGAATGTTTTTTGACTTATAAAAGTTTTCATGACCGACAAAAGTGGATGCAACTTTCCGAATCTAGTTTTATATCAAAGCTATTTGGGATCACGTTCAGTTGCAATATTTGTAACACTAGTAGCCTGTGTGGGGGAATGTTAATTTTAAAAGTAACGCATTACAATATAAAAAAGTAATACAAAAGTAAATAATTATGTTGCATAGTTACTTTTTATGGAAAGTAATCCGTTACAGTATGTTACTTGTACGTTACTTTTTAAATCTGGGCTGGGCATCCATGTTTGTTTTAATATAAAAAAGTTATATTTTTGGCAAATGTGAAAACCCTTTTCACACCAAAAGTGAAATTTATAAACCCCAGGCGTAAGGAAATGTAAATTCACGTCTGTAGCCTGTAGAGGGCGCAGCTCAAACAACCCTTTCAGCCGTGCTGCCGTTCTGGATCGCATGAAGAACAGGATGCAGAAAAAAGTTCAGCATTCTTCAGCAATAAAAAGCAATTCAATTCAAGTTTATTTGTATAGCGCTTTTTACAATACAAATCGTTAAAAAGCAACTTTACAGAAAATTATGTTTCTACAATATTTAGTAATAGCTTTTAAGTGGTGACTGTCCGTTTGTGCACGTATGACAGGATTTGTAGCATGAAAAAAAGCATGAAACGCAATTATAAACATCATGTTCACACAGCGTCTATGCATTTACTCCTGATTTCTCTCAACATTGCAACATGAGAGCGGTCAGTCAACAAATAAATGGTACTACATATTTGAAAAAGTAACTCTGAGTATCTTGTAAATGTAAAAAGCAATGCATTACTGTACTGGTTACCTGAAAAAGTAATCTGTATACGTAGCCCATGTTACTTGTGCATTACCCCCAACACTGCTAATAGTCATTTAAACACGCTTAGGTTGCTTCAAAACTAGTTTTGTCCTCCACAGTCGCCACATGTCATCCAGTGACCGTGCAAATGTCAGGATTTACCTATAATATGGCCACAGCCTGTTTAATAGGGTTTGAACATTTGTGGATGGATAAATCTAGCATTTCTCATCATGTTCAGAGTTATGAAAAGCATTTTCTCTGTCAGATGTTGAGGAATATGACGTCCTGCGAATCATCAGAGCAACACACAGTTGCTGTTTTAACCACACAGACAAACTCTTGTTTAGATTCGGCCTCCTCCGCCGTGTTTTGTTTGTGTTTTTGTTGTTCTGTTCTTGAGCCGTGGAACGTCACGTCGTCCTCTCGAAAAGATGCAGGTGGCATCCTCTCAGAGAGAGAACTGTGGGAAAACAAACAGGTTTGACCAAACGATCAAGCTGACCAATACAAAACAGCAGGTAACGTTGATTGAAATCGTGTGTTTTCCTTGAAGGTGCTTCATGGACCTGAGAACATCTAGCAGATGTTCACAAATGAGATACATAACAAGCCCAGAAGTTAACATGCATAAAAGAGCCATTATGTTTGTTTAAAGCGATTGTCTTTATCAGCTGTGCTTTTGATTGTGGTTGAAGTTTTGTTTAGGGATGTATCTTGAAGGTTTTGTTGGTGTTAGCATATTAGGTGGAGGATGAAATCTCTTGGGGTTAGTGTTTGTCAAATATGATGACTAGATAGACTTCCCTGGGGCTGGTTTAAGAGTTATGAAGGAAGTATCTCCACACTGTGTCTGGATGAATGATGGTTTATCTGACTCCTCCACATTCTTCTCTGTCAGTCCTGGATGAAGATGCATAGATGATGTTTCTTGCAGCTAGTTGCATGTTAAGAGTGTGTCTTAAAATCTATTCTAACCAGCTAGCAGCTAGTCAAGGGTTAATCAGGCTTAGTTTTTGGATTCAAATTAGACAAATCTCTTTTTAGGTAACTTACATGAAGTCTTGAAGGACAAACTAGCTTCAACTAGTCTAAATAGTCTTTTGCAGGGTTAATACAATAATAATAACAACAATAAATAAAACAATAAAAATAATTATAAATTAATTAATTGAAAAATAACATTTCACATCTTCATTTAATTGATGTATGAACTGTACTAAAATAACTAAAACTGAATTAAAAAATTATAAAAACATAAACACTATATAATTACTAAAACTAACAAAATAAAACGAAACTGAAAATATAAAAAATATATATATATATATATAGAATATTCTCAACTGTAGTAATACAACACTGCTAAGTTGAGCTAAATTAGCATTGCTTTACAAAGATATGATTATTTGGAGGATCATCAATATTTGTATTCCTTTCATGATCCTCACATTCAAAACATTGAACTTAATCTTAAAAAATAAAATGTTTATGTTTGTTAGATATAGCCAATGCATGTTTAAGTCACATAAAGTGGCTCCAAAATTGAAGCCAAGCTTTTTGCATATATTTAACAATTATTAGACTGACTTTAAAGAAATATAGCACTATTCAAGCAGCATAATGTAATTGTGAAACGGGTTGTTAGTTAATACTGTCAACTCCTTACTCCACTGTCTGTGACCCACAGCATGTCTGTGTTCAGCTTCTCTCGTCGACAGGATAATCACAGTTTATAACGGCACCAGACGGACCTCCATTAGCCCGCTCCGTCACAGTCCTAAAACACTTCGTTTGGGTTTCACTTCTCATGTGAATGATACTGTCTCGCCCTCCCAAACTGAGCTTTCTCACACACATTCAACAGCAGAAGTGCATGAGTTTGAGAAACACTTACTCTCTCATTGTGCAATGTTGTGTGATGTCTCTGTGAGGTTTTACCATGGTTTTACTGTAATGAAGTAGTATAATTTTATAGGAACTTCCCTTATAAAGTGCATGGCCTGGAGTAGTTTGATTGTGTACATCTGAGGAGCACATGCTGGGATCCCGAGTCACGTGAGAACAGGCTTCCAGCAGGAATTAAGGCCTGAGGGATTCACGTACACCAGGATGGTCTTAAACACGTCTGATGCTTTCCAAATCAATCCAAGCATCATCATGCATGGCTTTACTGTACATGAGCGCTCACTTTCAGTTCGGTATGAAGGTCACGGCGATGGGGATCAGATTGTGGAGATTTTCGCTTGAAAAGCAGAATGTAGACATCTGACAGCGGTTTGTGTTTTGGCAGGAATTCAGTCAAAACTAGCCTTCAAAAACCAATTAAGCTTAATATGTGCAAAACGAGGTGCAGTGTTGCGGAAAGGTGTTTTATAAAGCGGTACAAATATCTAAACCTTTTTTATAATTTACAATAGATGTGTTTCAATGAGAAAATGATCAAAACTAAGAGATTAAACCAAGAAAATAACTGGAAAATGGGATCAGGATTCGTTTGAAGGGAAACGTTGATTTTTCTGATTCCAGAGTAAAATATTGTTTAAGACATACCCACAGTTAAATTTGCAAAAACGAATTAACCTGATAAATTAAATGCAACATAGTTGAATCAGTTTGAAATGTTTAAAACAGTATGCTGCATATATATGCTTGCGATTAATAAACAGCATGAGATTTGCAGTATATACTACAGTCAGTCATTAATCAATCTGCCACAATCTGGGGTGCGTTTCCCAAAACAAACTAAGTTAGCAACTTTGTTGGTGGCAATGCAATTTCCCATTGCCTACCTACCAAGTTGCTAACAGGTTACCAACTATGGTTTTGGAAAACGCACCCCAGACCAGTTGCATTTTTCAAATTGTTTTGATTCAGTTTCCCACAATTCCATTTTCCCTCCAAACCGTGCAGCCTTACACTATGCAGTATGCAATGTGCTGGTGTTTTCTGATTGTTTAAGTGTTTGTTGTTGATTGTCCGCAGGAGATTCCTCGTCCTCCTCCTGTCAACATGTGTGGTGCCGCTGTCAGCAGAAGAGCCATCGGCAGCTCCAGGTACACTCACCTCTGACCTTTGACCTCTCAACTTCTGCACAGACTCAAGAGTCCTGCCTTAATTTAGTCATGTGTATGATGTTAAAATACTTCCTTGTATTCCGGTTTAATACTCAGAGTAAACAGTTTGTAATATTTCAACCGGAAGGAGCTTCAGTTCTTTTATTTGTTTTCCTTCCGATTGTATTTCTGTTTCTGCAGAAACACTGATCTGCTAGTGTGCATATTTTACTGTTAATATGAAACAGAGACTGTGTGAAATGTCTATGTAGATTAAATATAAACACACAGAGGAAGAGGGATGGAGCAGTGAGCAATGAGCAAACTCATAAAACATTTTACAGGCACTAAATTGAGATTTGTGTATAATAATGATTTTATATGAGCTATAATATATGATTCGGCTCTCATATATAATGTGTTGCAATCAGTGTGGATTACTGAGTGCTTATTAAACTGTGCATGTTCATATGTTCATGTTGATGCATTTACTGTAGCAGATGCTTTAGCCAAAGCAACATACAAAAGAAGAACAAAAACTAAAGAGACTGGAGATTTTTTATGGAAGCTTGTTACCGCCACAGATTTACAAAATGTTTTATCTTAACAACTGCAAGTTATACTCCTTTTTCTTCACCCCTCAAAATTCTAAGTTTGCATCTTGCAATTCAGATTTTTTTCATCATTTTTAAAGTCTCATAAATCTTTCACGAGTTTAAATCTGGCCATTTTGACTTTTTTCTCGAATTGCATTTTTTCTCGAATTGTGACATTCCCGTAATTCTGAATCATTCCTCGCAATTCTGACTTTTACTCATAATTCTTAGTTTTTCATCATGATTATTAGTTTATATGACTTTATGTCATAATTTTGACATTATATGTTGCAGTTCAGACTTTTTCTTGTAATTCTGAGTTTAAATCTCAGAATTCTGACTTTTTTCATAATTGCAACATTATATCTTTCAATTCTGACTTTTTTCCCTCATAATTCAGATTTTATATCTTGCAATTGTTATTTGATTTCCTATAGTTATGGCTTTTTTTCTTGGTTTTTGTGAAGGTGCTTCTCTGTGTTCATTAAATGGGTCGGCTTGTCTGTTCTTGCGCTCCGAGCGACTCTCTATCTCTTGCTTTCTCTTGCTCTAGTCTTAATCGGTCACTTCCAGATTTCTGCAGGGCTCTTGTCTCTCTCTGAAGACTGTACACATACTGAGATACAGTGTGGAAGTGAGGAAGAGGTGGAGATAAAGACTTCAGGTTCAGGCTGGTTTAGATGGACTCACAGGTCAAGCAGGTTAGCCTGTGATATAAAGATGAGACGCTCGCTGAGATACAAAACACTGTCTGGCTGCTGTTCAAGCTGCAATTAGTAAGAAAAGACTACACACCTTCATACAATACAGGACAGCCTGCAGTGAAGATGTTACACAAGCACACGAGTTATGATTGCACAACATCCTGAATCATTAGAAAACTGTTCGACTGTCATCAGAAACCAAAACTAAACTTTTCATTTAGAGGAAAATAATCAGTTAAAGGGGCCATATGACGTTGCTAATAAGAACATTATTTTGTGTATTTGGTGTAATGCAATGTTTTTGCTGTTTAAGGTTCGAAAAACATTATGTACATTATTGTTGCTCCTCTATGCACTGCCTTTCTGAAACGCGTTGATTTTTTACAAAGCTCTTCACTCTGAAAAGTGCTATCCAGTGCATTGTTATTGGCTGAATACCTACAGCGTGACGAAAATGATACATGTAATAAAATCACGGCACCATACTGTGATGCCGTGTCCCGGCACGACAAGACAAAACCAATAAAACCCATTACAAACGAGGCATTTGTGGCATCTAGTGGGGACATAATTACTGAATATAATGACTTATTCTGTTTATGCATTGCGTTGTGTTGTGCATATTTGCTACTCTAGATGCTCAAGACTCATCAGTGAAGTTGAATCATCAGTGAGAATTTCTTTAAATATGTAAACATACTTACAGACTGTGAGTCAGAAGCGCCAGACTGTCCTTGCAAAGTTGGAACTGCCCCACTTTATAGAAACAGCCTTTGTGCACAGAGGCATTGTAGACTATGGTTAAAAAAAAACAGTCCTCGCGTCATATGACCCCTTCAATTAATCAGATGTGTTTAATCAACACTCAACCAAAAACTGAGTTGTATAAAAACATTTCAAATGCATGCAAGTACATTTTTCAATGATTCAATTATGTTCCTGTAGCAGTTTTTGAAATATAAACATTTAAACAGTGGCTGTAACAGAAACTTGCTAGCATGCCACTTTAAAGTTCAAAATGCTGACAGAATTTAATAGCTGAGACTTTGTTTCATAAAAGGTAACAAAGCACTAAGCTTATTGTGATTATTGGATGGCAGGTGTGCTAAAAATATGTTTTTAGTGTTGTTTTATTCACAAATATTGTGAAGAATGCTGGTAGCCAAGTGATTGCTGGTAGCCACGGACTTCCATAGTATAGAAAAAGTACTCTGGAGGTCAATGACTATACTAGTTGATAAACTGTTTGTTTATCAACATTCTAGATTTATCAAAACTCAAAAGTGTTGATATATTTGTAATAAGGATTTTTATATTGCCAAGTGTGTTGTAGCACATTGCTGTGTGGTTTCTATGTGGTTTCTTACTAGTTCAATGCAAAAAATAATTCATCCTACAACTGTCTACTCTGGTAACATGGTAAAATTGGGAGACAGGTTACACACTTGTAGTATAATCTTATCATAAAGTGTCTGGTACTCCAGATGGCATGTGTTTGGTGCAACCAGTCACCATCAGGCTGGTTTCTCTGCATCTCTTCATGATTGTTCATGATGGCAACACTCAAAAAATAAGTTTTTGGCTGTTCATTGTTCAATTTGAACTGCCAAAGAGGTGAAAGTTCACAGGGTCACATGTGCTACCAGTCAAAAACATGGCTGCCTGAGCTTTGAAGTCTCTTTTTTTTCATGGTTGATCAAGATCCTGTCCACACTGAATCAAGTAACAAAGAGTTTCAAGGCAGAGTAACGGCCTGCGCTGAACTTGTAACTCAAAGAACAGAAAGAACTAGAGAGAACAAGGGTAACTTTGTGCCTCCACCGTTGATGCCTTTTGCTTGTCATCTGTTTGAGCGGAGGATGTTTAAACAACAGCAGAAAGTATGAATTAGTAATAAAAGCTCCTTAGAGATCTCTCTATGGACACTCTCAAACTCTCTGTAAAGGCTTGTCTGTGTTTGCTGACAGGAGTACAAGCGTTCCTGCTCTTTTGATCTCAAAAACATACTTACTGTAGTTCCTTACACATCTGCTCTGCTGCCCTCAGGCCTGTATAACTTTATGATGTTTTTATAGTTGGAGTGTGTAATTTCTTCAGTGTTAAAATGCTTCTATTCTAGCTTAATATACAGAGACAGCGGGTAAACCATTTGTAAGATAATTCTCCTGAAAAGTATGTTAGTATTTGTTAGTACAAACAGCCCAACACAGCAAAATGGATGATGATGTGCATTTGGTGTAAGACATTTGAAATTGAACATTTGCTATTTTGTTTGGTGTTTGGTTCAGAAATGGCAAATGTCAACCCCAATTCAATTGGGATAAGTTGACCTCCACTCAGAACAAGAGCTTACCTTATCACTTAATGGGCACATGTGGGAAAGTTTGGTTTAAATCAAGCATTTAACTACTGCTACTGCTTACCCAGTCATTTGTGCAATGTATTTAATAAAGTGTGTAATATATTCCATGTTAAAATGCCTCTATCCTACCTTAATACGCGGAAACATCAGGTAAAGCATTTGTAGGTTGATTTCCCTGAAAAATGTAAGCCTAAAACTCGTGAGTATCCCAACACAGCAGCATGGACTCATCCAATGCATGGGACTATCTGTTGGTCTTGAAATTATTTAAGGTTTTCTATTCTGTTTGGTGGCTCAAGTGGTCCAGAAGTCCAAATTCCAGACAACCAGAGCCTAATCAGTTGATGGGTGTAACTGGGTATGACTGGGTTAGGAGCAAGCAGATTAGGTAAAGCTAATTTGTCCTAAAAATGTCAGTAAGTAATATGCATTCCCCTGAAGCTCCACTAGAGCCTCCACCTAAATTTTTGTGACGCTTGTTGTATATCCAAGTCAAAATATGCAATGAAGTATGAGATACATTTCTTAAAATAAGATCAAACTCTTCAACTCCAGTCCCGGAGGGATGATATCCTGCAGACTTCAGATCCAACCTTATCAAACACCCTGGAACAAGTCTTTCACGGTGTTCAGAATTACTTGCAAATTGCATACAGGTGTGTTTAATTTAGGTTGGAACTAAAGACTCCAGGACACTGGCCCCTCAGGACTGGAATTGAAGAGCCGTGGTCTAAACTAAACTGATATGATGAGAAATTAGTTGCTCAAAATTTCCTTTCTCATCTGTCAGATGCACACAGACTAATAACATTTGACAGAAAAAAAGAAAGATCCACACAGAAAGAGAGAAAAGGGATGTGTGGATTGAGACCCCTGCTTTCTTCTCATTGTCTCTCTTCATCTGGACCACAGATGCCATGCAAGTGCTCATGGGTAATTTTTGTGATGTCATGGATGTCAAAGCACGTATTCATACCATTTGTGTGGTTTGTATTATAGAGGCCCTCTAAGTCAGAAATAGTTTTATGTTGACTGTCAGCCAAGTTTAATTATTTAACTAATTTAAATTCAAGCCATGGACTAGTCGCTTATCTATACTACTGGTTTGAAAAAACTTGGGACACTTTAGTGTCATGTTAAAAACCCTTTGAACAGCCTAGCAGAGCCAACCTTTTACCTAGCCAAACCCCATTTAGCTTCCCTGTTGCTTACAACTGTCTTTTTCTTTCTCTCAAGGTGTAGACCTTATTCATCAGCTGGGCCTTTCCGGTCGGAGAGACACACACTCTTCTGGGACACCTTACCTCACCTCCCTTGCCTCATCTCTGTCCATCCTGCCCCCTGGTGTTGGGGTTATCCTCGGACGGGATGCCCTCATTGAGGCCCCATCAGTGGACCTGCTCCCCGCAGGCGTAGTGGAGGAGTTTTCTATCATAGTGAGTTTAAGCTCCTGGCGAGCGAACAATGCCTTTATTTTTAGTGTGCGTGATGGCAGGGACAGACTGCAGTTCGGCTTGCAACTCCTGCCTGGAAGGGTAGTGGTTTACATAGGCGAGAAAGCATCGATCTACTTCAAGTATGATGTGCAAGATGGACAGTGGCACTCCTTCTCTGTGGGGGTCCGGCCACGCTCCGTATCTTTCCAAGCACGCTGTGGGGCTGTGCAGTACAGCGAGGAAACACTGACCCGACCACAGACTTTGAGCTCTGAAGGCCGCCTCTCTGTGGGAAGGATGGACTCCAGGGCAGTGCAGTTTGAAGGAGCATTATGCCAGCTGGATATTTACCCCTCGGCCCAAGCTGCGGCGCACTACTGCGACTTTGTTAAAAAACAGTGCAGACTGTCCGACACCTTCCGATCTCAGTCAGGGAGCTCAGAGTCCCGATTCCCATCGGTTTCACCATCCACAAAGTTCCACCGCAGCTCTTCGGAATCACACACATTTATCCAAACTCTTGTTGACCACTCCGCCAACTCTATTCCCACAGCACTTTTTGACCAGTTTTCAACCACAAGCTCTCCGATGTTTCACTCCAGCACACCCAGGCACATGAACACATCTCCAAAAACCTTCGGCAAGGTGCAATCCCTGGACCTCACTCCAGAGACTTCCACGAGCAACCCCCCAACAGAGAAGACCCTTGATGGTGAAAATGATACTGAGAATCAGCCGCTTCTCAAGAAGCCCAGAGCAACTCGGGCCACCCCAGACTTGATCAGCATCATCAAGCAGAGCCGTTTGAAAGAGGCCTTGAGGAATGACGGTAGACCCCACCATTCTGACAAAGAGCTTCTCCAGGCCAATCCTAAAGTGAACAGCACCATCCTGTACCGTGAAGAGAGCAGCTATAACCTGGTGGACCAATCTGAGGAACAGGTCCAGGAGGGGCACGACACAGTATACTCTGAGGGTTATGGATACGACTATGGTTTTGAAGAAGACGAATATTTCTTCAACTATGATGGATTTGTTGGTCCTAAAGGAGAACCGGGTCCTCCGGTAAGTACTCTCTTATTATCCTTCTTGTGCTTTTGAATGACTTCCATAATCTTCAGAATCAAGTCGCTGCACGCCGGAGCAAAGCTCTTTTTGAGAATTTATCCAAATTACAATGTATAAGCGTTCAGGCTAATTTATGCCTCTATCTTTGAAAGCCAGCGTGCACTTCGCTGCGTTTCTGCAAGTCATATTTGATCAGGCATCTTCTGGGCAAGAGAAGAAATGAATAATCTGTCAGTGACAGGTAGTGATTTAGAAGCAAGGTGATAGTTTGTGTTTGTCCTCTCGGATTTACAGGTGGTTATAATAGCATGTTTAAAGTCACCGCCAGTTGTTTGTGATGTAATATGGCTGATGTGCTAATCTATGCCTCTATTTGTAATTGCCACACATAGCAACAAAACAACCAGGTGATGTCAAAACACTCAGTCTGCTTTCAAAGTAGTGTCAAGATGATCATGTTTATGAGGTGAGCGTACACGAATGCCATCACAATGTTGTAATTAGTTGTGGGGAAACTCTGGGGTTTCTTTCCGAGCCGGAGGTGTATCACTGGTAGTCATCAAGATAAGCTGGAATGGTGAATGTTGATGGTTTGATTGTTGATGAACAGTGCTAGAAAATGCTACCTATTTAGCCCATTTATGAGATGCCAGGCCTGTTTAGAGAACCTATATTTCCCGTCATTCTTTGTAGTAGCACACAAATGATGAAGTACATAGATTAACTTAAGATTCAATTGCAGTACATACATTCATTTGTGCATCTTCGATTTACATAACTGTGTTTTTCACAACCCATCAAAGACATCGGGCTATTTTGGCCTTAGGATAAATATTCCTGTGTTGGGTAGTGGAAAACAGAGAAGAAGTAAGATATTTCCCAGAGTGTCCATTTTTATTCTGACCAAAATCATTTCCCAAGGGGACTATGGGTTAAAAATTATAAGCACTAGCTTAGACCTCAGTTTACACTTTTGGTATTACAGTGCAAAATGATCTGATTTGGTGTTCAAATAAAGTTCGATGTATATATTTTATAATTTGTGTGCTGCCAGAGGGTATGATGGTAAATAGGCCTGTCATGAATTAGCAGTGGTTTGGCTCTCGGTTATGGCTCTGCTATGTTAGCACAGCAAGACTTCTTTCTCCTTGCTTTTTATAGCATGGGGAATATGGCTTGATTTACTCAGAGCAAATGCTAAATATAGCAAAGTACATGTAATAAACTCTTAACATCAGAACTGCAGGGTGGAGCGCAGTTGTATATCAAGTGTAGGTCAGTAGGCCATTATGAACCTCAGAATCCCAGAATATATTCAATCAACAAACGAATGCCAGAAACTGGATGATCTATTTGGAAAGGATTACAATGACACCCCAAAGCTCCTCTACAGTAATGTTTTACTCATGTTCAAACAGTTGCATGCACATCTATGTGTGGAACACTAAGGTGTATGCATAAGTTTTTAGTGTGAGGATATGTGAATATGAGACATGACTTTGTTGATATTTTTGTTGGACGTCACCCTAAGTGCTCTCACTTGGCCGAGGGATATGGTGCATTCCTGTCTTGGAAGAACTAGGGGAGGTAAATTCACCAGCTGGGACTATCCAAAGTCAGTGTTTCATTGCACTTTCCTCTCCTGTTCTAACTCTAATTATGCCTTGAAGGTATAAATCAAAGAATGAGACTGATAGATTTATGGTTTTTCTTTCCAGAGCCCAGAAATCAGTTTCTTAAAATATCTAATGACATTTTAATCATTTATTCTGTCATTTATCCAGAGCACTCTTGCTGTTGAGATTAAACCAGTTCAGGGAGTTTTCCTGGTCTGTCTTGATGGTTTTAGAGTTGTAACTGTTTGTGAGAGCAATTGTAGACCAATGCATCTCTTTCAACAGGGGCTTGATTACATGTAGATTCACCTGTGGTGTTCAGGCGGTGTTCTGTCGGCCCTAAACACAGCTGCATTGTCCCGAAACATTTCGCCTTCGCTGATAGGCTAAGCACGATTAACCTCTGTTCCAGATGTTTCTACACACTTCTGTCAATATCTGCAAAAACATAAGAAACACATTAGGAGGACAGCTAGTGTTTTCAAAACCTGTGAGGCTTTGTTTATGTGGGTCTTGAATAATGGTTGTCATAACACAGCTATGTCTGGGAATTTTCTTTGCTGCCACTCTCATTTTACACCATACACAAGTCTAGTGTGGCTTTACATATATGTATATGTCTTGGAGACATTGGCACAGTTCTTCTGGATTGAGTCTGTCTCAGTTTGTTCTGTTTCTTCATGTTACTCCAGACAGATTGATGATGATGAGATCAGATCTCTGAGTGGAGCACTGGCTGCTATCAGACCTTGTGCAGACAAAACCCCAATGGATTATTACAATTAATGGCAAAAAAAATGTAAACTGATATTTATTATTGACACACTACAGAAAAACATAGAAATAATTGACTTAAAACCATTTACTCTAGGTGAAAATACTAGTGGCCTAAGACTTATGAATTTAGAAATTTAGAAATGTATTTATGCATGCATGTACGCATTTACTTATTTACTCATTCATGCATGCTTTTATGCATATATTTTTGCAATTAATTTTTATTCATGCATAATAATTATATCAAGCTTTCATTTAATATTTACATTGAAAAATGGAAAAATAAGTTATAAAAATGTATTGTTAATTATTTTCTCTTATTTACCATGCATTTATTGAATTGTTTTTAAGCTATATTGCCCAACTCTACTAAGACCCTATTTTCTGTAAAGCTGGTTTAAAGGGGTCATATGATTTAGCTAAAAAGAACACTATTCTGTTTATTTGGTGTAATGAAATGTGTTTATTTGGTTTGAGGTAAACAAAAAATAAATAAATAAAGGACACATTATTGTTGCTCCCAATGCTATATCATCCTCTCTTGGAAGGTCAAAAAAGTAGGTTTGCTTTCTCAATGAAACACAACTACTTCCCAACATGGTGGCAGCAAAAGAGAATAAAAGTTACACTTTCTTTCTTTGTGTGAACATTTTGGTGTCGTTATTCAAATCTTCCCACACAGTGATGTAAACATGTGGGGTGTGTTAGAACGAGTCGTTTTAAAGGGGCGTGTGGTTGACTCTTAACTTTTATAAAGAATATCTCTTTGGGTTTGAGACTTTAGTCTTTGCAAATTCACAGATCTTCTTCCTGCACCAAGAACTTGTGACACTCCAAAGAGAAAGGAACAATTTAAGTCGCATCATTTGACCCCTTTAAATTAATACATAAAATGAAAAAAGAAAAAGTGAAAAGCACTTGTGCACCCTTGAGGTAAGAGTGCGCAATATAGGTAAATCTACATCAGTATTAAATAAAATGTTGGTCTTTTAAAATAAATCGTTGCTGGTCAACACACTTGTAGTGCATGTTTGTAGCAGCTGTCGCACTTAACCATCTCCTTACCACAAATCAAATCAATCACTGGCCATCTTGGCAAAAGAGTTAATCTGGTCTAGATTGTTGTCAGCTG
>NC_039265.1:12798689-12811189 GCF_003368295.1 Carassius auratus | reverse complement strand
ATGTGTCTGCTGGGATCTGGAGAAACAAGACTGAGCTGTTATCCCTTCTGAAGACTTCAGGGATGAGATGAGATGGGCTTCACAGGTTTGAGAGGTTTGGCTGTGACATGTTTGATCCAGACCTGAATGTAGCTCCTTTTGGTTTTTCAGTCGAAAGTCAGCGGATGGTGGCAGGGTTCGCTTTAGTGAAGGGGTGTTTCACAGGCGTCAGATCCGTGCTGTCTAGTGTTGATTGGCAGCAATAGTGTTTCTGTCAAGGATTAAAACTAGCATTCAGGCCTGAATGGATTTGGAGCTGTTTGATTGACATGCTAAATTTGGTCCATGTCGTAAGACTTTTTTTTTATTTTCAGTGAACTTCCAGAGACTCCCTTTGGATTTAGATGCTTTTAAATGTCATTAAAAAGTATTGTGTAGTGCAAATAAACAATATTGCACAGCTGATTGAATGAATAAATCAATGAATGGTGGATGATGGATGTTGATCGACACATGATTGATGGATGAAATGATTGAGGATGATTATTGGTGCATTGATGGATGGATTGATGAAGCATTGAATAAATGGGTTCAGATATCAACGGTCTAATTTATTTAAGGTTTAGTGTATTTGCATACTCGTTGAAAGCAGCTTTTGCTTCTTAAATCTCTCCAGATCCACTGTTATTACTTGCCTTAATCTGTCAGCGCAGGAGAACATGATTTGCATGTGTCTTCTCGAATTTTAGACATGCTTCTGAGTTTCCGCTGACAGCTCGTTTTATGGGATGTACTGTAGAACATCAAACTGAATTAACACAGTGCACTTTATTTATGTCCCAGGGAGCAAAAGGTGATCCTGGACTGTCCCCGGGTCAAGCGCCGGCAGGTGAAAAGGTAAATGATCCCCAAACACGAACTAGTGTACAGCATGGTTTTTTCTCAGGGTACTTTGAGATTTCTTTGCCTTTACAGCCCTAAAACATTAAAGTACAGCAATCACTCATTGGTTTTCTGGTCTTTAAAGGGAACAATCACCTATAAATTAACATTTTCAGTTTACTCATCCTCACGTTGTATCAAATCTGTAGAGGACTTTTTTTGTTGCAGGGAAAACAGAACTAAAGCAATACTTGACAGTGAAAATGGTTGGGAAAACTGTTCTCCCAAAATGTGAATGTAAAGCAACATGTTTAATTCAAATATCGATCAAAGCGTATCTTGTCAGGTGTTTTACTTACTCTGGAGGAGCTGTAGACCTACTTGTAATAAAATAAAAACTAAAATACACAAATAGCGTTAATATACTTGAATTTACGTCATTAACATCACAAGATTGTTTTGTTTTATATCATTTATTTATATTAAATCTACAGATCTACAAATGAAATGTTTACTGCTACTGAAAGAAGAAAACAACAACAGAGATTTATATTATAATAGCTATTTTCAAAGTTTCAGTGTAGTCTCATAAAAAACAAACAAACAAAAAAAAACACTTTGAATAATGTTTATTAGTTTTAGCAAACAAGTTTGGCTTGTTTTTAAAAATAAAAACTATAAATGATTTCTGCTCTGGAAAGACTTGGTGTTGTTTTAAAACAAAAGGGACTATATATCGGTAGCATCACCTGTTATCGGTCAAAATTATTTGAAAAATATCGGATATCGGCAAAAATCTTGCATCACTAAGTTATACAAAATATGGGTGTATGTTTGATTTCCCTAAAAGAAATTCTCTGAAATGTAAGGACGATAAGTAATCAATGGCAGAATCGCTTGTGCTTGAATTGCTGCTGTTTTCTTCATCCAGGTATGACCCTCAGGAGATGAAGGCAAGCACTGAGCATCTTCTCTTTTATTATTTCAGGGTGAAAGAGGACGGCTGGGTCCACAGGGTCCTAAAGGTGAAGCAGGTCTAAAGGTAAGACCTTCTCTCCCACCTCATGACAGAGAGCCCGTTTGGGCTGAATTATGGGATGTTTGTTTTGGTGAGATACAGTGTTCATACAGTATCCGTTACCACCACCGCTGTGGCAAGGCCCTTCTGAGCAGTGGCTAGATTAGATTACAGACCAGAATAAAGACCCTGTGTGGTGTTTTTGGGGCAGGTGAAAGTCTGTTCACACTTCTCAATACGTAGCTTTGCTCGGGGAGTCGCCATCAACTGGGAGCCCCCATTAGAACATGAGACCCCCAGAGGTCAAGGGTCATCTTTTAGAGGAAGGGCACTCTACAGGGTGACATGAACAGTCAATGTCGTATCTTCAAAAGTGCAACTAGCGCAAGTTTTCACTCACATAACATGTATATATGCAATATTTAAGGTCTATGACTTACGTTTTTGTGAGGGTAGTTTGTTGGGAGATGTCATGAGGGATATGCAGTAGCTCTTGTTTAGTTTGTGAGGTAAAGAGAACCAAAGGCCTTGTAAAGTCCTTTCAGTTTCAACTAGAAATTTTTGGAAAGAGCTTGTTTTGCTAATAGTGGACAATTGTAATTGGATTTTCACTTGCAATCCCAAAAGCACAGTTGAGACCATTATATTGTGGTCCAACTTTTAGAAAATTAATGTTTTCCAAGTTGAGTTTTCTTTGGAGATGGAGGCCTGTTGGAAAGAGCTCTTATATTGCGTTGGGGTCCTTTAGTTGGTTTTGAAAGGTCAGTTTTCACAACCCGGGAAGTGCTAAAAGCAGATATGTATGGTTAGGTTTGTGGATCCTGGCCTGATTCATCTGAGAGTGGGAAAACCACAGGGATCTTGAGGTGAAACCAGAACCATTGATAGAATAGATCAAGTCATGACAGAAGTCATTGATTTGCCTCCAAAGACAAATGGCCTCCAAAGACTTATAAGCTGACTAAATTAAGTTCATCCAGGCTTCATTTCTTCCTTTATCAACCCATCTGAGCTGTGGGCTGGGATATCAATCCTAAAAGCCGAGTCATTTCTTGCACAACATTTACTTTACTTGCATAGGTGTATGCAATTGATTTTACGTCTATAATATGACGTTTTCATGGTGAAACAATACTCAAACAACATTTATTAATATAGCACATTTAAAACGACACCAGATGACCAAAGTGCTTTACTCAAACAGACACAATGCACAACGATATCCATTACTGACTGATCAATGTCCCAAAAGCTTGGGGCAAACGTATGCCACAGAGTAAAGGTATGTTTTCAATATAGATTTAAAACCGTCTAATGAGTCACATGATTTAGCGTACAATGGGAGATTCTTCCAAAGACATGGGGCTACCAAAGAAGAGGCTCGGTTACCTTAGATCTGGGAACATGTAAAAGCCAACTCTGTGATGATCTTAGAAGTCTAGCAACACATTGCTGCTTCAACAGATATGAAATGTACTGTACTCTGGAGCAATGGCACGCAAACCTTTAAAAACCACTATCAAACTTTATATTGGGAGCCAGTGCAGTGTGAGTATCTTGAATGCAGTGCATCTTAAATACTCAATGAGTTGATTGCGCAGAGTCCACAGTAGAATTGATATAATTGTCTTGGCTTTAATTTGTTGTTGAACCACCTCTCCTCGCTCCTGCCAAATTCCGGAGTCTTTGATCTTGAGCGTGCTTAACTTAAGCGATCCGTTTAAATGCTGTTTTTATAGGTCATTAGTATCTGGAGCACTCAGCTTTTGCAGTAAAATGTTTAAGGAGCTTGAACAGAAGTAGTCCTGCGGGTCCAGACCAGGTCAGGCGTAAATCACAGTGACCTCTGATGCATCAGAAGGCCTGGAATTTTCCAAACCAGAGGATTGCCCACACTTGCACTTCCACACTTCCCGCTCGGTCCAACATACAGCGCCACCTGCTGGCAAACAGAAGCAGCACCTCTATCAAATCAGGCATCTGAATATCAACATGTTCAACTCAAAGATATATTTGCACAGCTGACTTTAGGATTGCATTGTTGTGTTTCAGTAGATTTTGATCAGTTCCAGCACACAAGAAATGTTTGGAGGTGAGGGTCTCTGACCTCCCCTCTCCGTCTCACTGTCGTGACTTGTCTTTCTTTCATGGGCTGGAGCTGGAGCTGTCAGACGGGGAAAGCTTTAAAGGCTTTTGACAGTTCTGGGGAAATTCTTAGGGGTGATTAGTCTTATCTGAGGCCACTGGGACTTTAGGCGGCAAATCCCCAGAAATGTGGAAGAGATAGAACGTCAAGCACAAGTCTCTCTGTTTCTCCTTGTTGTTAACATTGTAGGGAAATGAGAAAATTATTTGACTTTTATTCTGTAAAAGTTTGTTATCTCCTTTCATTTTTTTTTTTCACCTGCAGGGTCCCAAAGGCTATCCAGGACCAGCAGGTCTACCCGGAGAACAGGTGAGCAGATGAAACGTTTGTGAGGTCCACACATTGATATTTTTAACTGTAGTTAGTATCCGTGAAGCTGCTGTGAGGCTGTAGTTTGTCAGACCTCTAGCCATATCTAACTGGTCAAGTTTGCTCAGTGAAGTATCACTATTATTACTGCTAATTAATATTACCGCTAATATGAAATCTTTTTTTGTCAACATCTATGAGATTTTCCTCAATAGATGGAGCTGAAAATCAATTTCAGACATCCTGAAGTTTTTGTATTATATTTAATCTCCCTTTCATGTAGCAACGATCCTGTTGTTCATATCTTGCCCATACAATCGGCTTTAATTCTCCTTCCATCCCTGCCTGCGTGTTTGACATGGCATTAGACGGCTCTATGAGTTGTACCTTTGTACCTCCTCAATAACCGAGTCCGGAAGGTTTGGAACTCAATACATGGAAAGTTTCATTCAGTCACAAACGCAGTCTTTATATGCAGTCATCTAATGCAAAGATGATCTGCTCTGGAGTCGTGCAGCGGAGAGGAGCCGCCGTCTGGACCTCAGCCAGGGTCAGTCTGCGGAGAGCCGCTCCGGCCCGTGGATGCTTTGACAGAGAGATGCCACAGGGAACAATAGTGGCTCTATTCATCCGCTGGCAGCCACCCTCATCTCTCATTCACCTTTTTCTTTCTTTTCTCCCCAGGGTTTGCCAGGATTGCCGGGTGTATCTGGGGTGGCAGGTTACCCTGGCAGGCAGGTGCAGTGACCAATTTCCACTAAAAACAACAAAGAAAGCGTATTTAAAAAGTAGTCTTAAAATAATACACCATATGCAATGATTAACACTGCATAAACATTTAAAGGCAAGGTGAATATTGTGAAAATGTGCCACCACCACACTTCCCCAGCTAATCAATCACAGTATATTAAAATAAATGTTTTGTACTTAGTTTTCTTACGTCATGCACTAATTTGTGTACATTTCCAGAAGATAGGTCTGAACATTGGATAAAGCCAGATTCAAAATTCATGTTTGATTTTATAGACTGATTATGAATCTCTTTTTATCAATCCATGAATCAGAAAATACTATCAACAGCCAGAAAAACATATATTTTCTCCATGTTTTGAGGAATAAAAAGTTATATAAATCAGTGTAAAGAACCTCCTGAGTAAAAACCTTCAGAATATTGATAGGAAAAACATTGCTAAGTTTAGTGTATATTTGTAATTCAAATCTACAGAAGCAAAAAGATAATAACAATAACATGCAATAACATGAACACTTGTGTTTTAGATGTTTTCTTTACACTAGTCCAAAAGAATACATGATATGAAAGTAAACAGTCTCCAGATTGATGATACAGGATGCAGTTTGCTGTACAAAAATTTTTTAATTCTTGACATTTTGTAAACATCATGTAAACATGAATTTCAGAAAAACCACACCAATTTTGTCCCAATTTTCCCCAGTATATTTCTTTATGCAAAGTATAATTTCTGTTGTTGTTGTTGTTGTATTCTTTTCTATTCCTTTTATTCCTTTTTTTGTGATAAATATGACCGTGACATGTTTTTGGCAGGTTTCAAGATGTGTGTATTTGTCTTAGATGTGAATGTGTATAATGTTGCAGGGTTTGGCAGGACCGGAGGGAAACCCTGGACCTAAAGGTGTCAATGTACGTACAGCAGTCATCTCAAAATCTTGTATCATTGCAGTCCTCCAGCCTGTTGTGTCCCAGTTCTTAATAATCAAGATCTGACTACTGCATCTCAGAGATGTTGCTTGTCTCAGAAACTGCTTTCAACATCTGGCAGTGTGCCTTGGCACAGGAATGTGCAGAGATGGGAGGAGGGCTGTTTCTTTCATCTTTGACTGATAGTACATGTGATCCCACTTAACAAGAAAGAAGAACAGCACATATAGTGCTCTGTCCACCTACAGCAAACAAAAACATTTATGAATGATGAATGATTTGTGTTCACTGTCCAGTTCATTAAACGTAGAAAAAATTAGTTTATCATAGTGGAGGTGGAGATTTTAGGCTCATGGCTTATTAAAAATTCAGTTTTTCTTGTCCAGTAGGTGGCGCTGTCTCTAAAATGCTCTAGTATCATCAGGGCATGGAGGCGATGAGTTGCACCAATTTTTGTTCCAATAAGCCACAGCGTTTCAAAGATATGGCCTTGCCTTTAGTTCGTTGTCATTGCATTTCTTAGTGCATTATGTATAAATAGTAAATCTATCTGTGACGTGTGTCTGTTTTTCTGTTTCAGGGATTCATCGGACCCCCAGGGGTTGCAGGAGCACCAGGACTGGAGGGAGAGAGAGTGAGTTCAGATACATAATTATTCATCATAATTTCACATTAATGCATATAACGTGCAAGCAGATCCCATTAGCATGAATTGAAGCAAAATTTCATGCTGTCGATTGTTACTGAAAGTCACTGTAAGTTGCTTTGGATAAAAGCGTCTGCTAAATGCATACATTTAAATTAAATTAAATGTAATTTAATTTAACAAAATTTTTTACATTTAAATTTTATTAACTAAAATGCACAGTAAAGCATTTTTACCGGATAATTTTGTATATTTCTGCTCCTGTACACTTGCCCCATAGACTTCCATTGTAAATGTCTTATCTTAAAACCATGTTTTACTCTTTTAGCATGATGACAGATGAGTCATAATGATCACAGGTCACAGATGCTGATTATACCTATCAGTATTATTTTAATATCAGCATAATGCCGGTTTCGTCCAGACATGTTAGACTGATTAACACACATGGGCTGTTAAGGCCCGAACATTGTGTAGAGAGTTGCTGCGATTTGAATGAAAGATGAATGACATGAGCTGGAAAACACACAAGACAACAGCGTTGAGATTGATGAGGCCCCCCGGCTCAGTGTGATCAATGTGTGTCAGATCGGATCGGTTGCTAACTGCTATCGTCTCGATGTGTTCCAGGGAAATCCAGGTCCTGTGGGAATCAAGGGTCCCAAAGGAAGACCGGTAAATGCTCTCTCATTCATAAGCTGTCATCAGGGGAAATTATGCAAATGAGTGATGCATATTTTTAACAGATGAAGTTACTTGTGGGTGAAGAAAACGCAAGAAAATGAACAAAGAATCTGTTCTTGTCATCTGCCGTCCAGCTGTAAAGGCAAAAGCATGATCCTGGTGGATCCTAAAACCAAAGACTTACAACCAACTCTACTTTTTAATGGTTGATGCTGATACCAATATCTATAGACTATCTATATAATCCTATAGATAGTCTATAGACATTAGTATCAGCATCTTTGGTTTTTAACCTGGAGTCTTCAGACATTTGATCAGTCGTTCCTTGATTGATCCGAATCTCAGAGTCACTCTCAGCTTCTCTAAACTCTGGAGAGCAGCTCATGTTGGTGTAGTTTTGGGAAGTGTTGGTCCTGAGAAAGCCTGAAAGGTACCAGCCTGTTAAAATCAGCACAGTGCCGGTTTGCCAGCTGGGCTCGTGCCCGCCGTCTGCAGCAGAATGATTAATCACAGACGCGGATGAAAGCTTGCTGGAAGACGTTCAGAGGCCCCTGGGTCTTGAAGACCCAAGCAAACATGCAGACGCTCTCCTGAACTGCAAACCGCTGCCATTTACTCAGCAGATCCTTTACAGTAACATGCACTGATCAGGTTACATGCATAGAGACATGTACGAGATCAGACTCACAGCCAGTGTGTGATCTGAGACTGACACAGTGTGTGTTTGCAGGGTGTTGTTGGTGATGCTGGTGAGCGAGGGCCGCCCGGACCAGACGGAAACCAGGTACAGCAGATAAACACAGTTATATAGAGTTAAGATGCATTCATTCCAGAGTTAATAGCACTTTGCTGCAGATAAGGACAATAGATCTATATTCATAATTTAATTAAGGGAAAAACCGAAGTATACCATGCATTAAAGCTATTCTTCGATGTACAAATTGTGTATTTATTAAGTACACTTTCATTCTGAAAATGTTTGGCGAGATTAAATAAAGACTAAATAACGTGAATTAAATTAGATAGAGCAAGGGATTAAATTGATCAAAAGAGACATTTCTAATGTTACAAAAGATTTCTATTTCAAATGAAAGCTGTTCTTTTGAACTTTCTATTCATCTGTGAATCCTGAAAAATAACATGTATTGAGTTTCCTCAAAAATATTGTGCAGCACAACTGTTCATTATAATCAGAAATGTATAATATCTTCATGATTTCTGAAGATCACGTGACACTGAAGACTGGAGGAATGATGCTGAAAATACAGCTGTGCATCTCAGAAATAACAGATAACAGATGTTCACATAGAAAACAGCTCATTTAAATTGTAGTAATATCTGAACCACTCCTAAAGGATCCCACTTTTCTTCCTACATAAAAGTAATCAATGCGTCCATTGCAACTATTAAAAAGGACATAAAGTTTTATTTAAGAATATCTTTCTGGATTATGTACGGCCTAAAATTTATGTGTGTCATTGAACTATCAAGACGTCAATTAGTAAGATTTCTGATAATAATACAATGTCTTAAATAAAAAATAATGCAGTGTTTCTGATAATAGTACAATGTCTCAAAAACCTGAAACTCCTTCCAGCTGTGTAGATCTTTGATGTCTGAAAATACTCCTACATGCAGACCAATCATCAGACCTGTTCCTCTCGAATGCATTGTGGGATTGAGTTTGTTGTGTTTGGTGTGTTTCAGGGTCCTGTCGGAGGAAGCGGCAGCAGTGGATTCCCAGGCTTGAGAGTGAGTCCTTACACACACGTATAACACAGAGAAGGGTGCATATCACTGCAGAAAACATTTCATGCATAGATGGACAATAGACATTTGCCAAGTCCAGAACAGTTGCACACCACAGTAATAATGCAATTGCACTTGCAAATTCCGCCGTGTAAATAGTGAATCCGTCATGGCATGAGCACAACTGGCTCTTAAAGGAAACAGCAGATGAGACTTTGATTGGTTTATTGACCATTATGCACAAAACACACCCATTACTCATTAAGAGAAAAGGGACAATGGTTTTAGACCATGCAACCGACCGTTTTACCCGTCATTAAACTGGCAAAAGTGGATTCGGACATGCACTGTGCACTTTAGACTATGCGCTCATTTTCATTTAGTTTAGCTTGAATTACTAAAATAACTTAAACAGCCATTTACTGTATTTAATGTGTATTTCTTCCAGTGCTTTTGGTATGAGAAAAGCACATTATGTGTCAATAAAATCAATTATCTTAATTTGTTTTATTCTATGGCAGAAACAGGCTTTTATATTTTTTATTAAATATTTTGAATACGTTTTATTTTTGTATTTATATTTTATTTTTGTATTTGTAGTTGTTTTAGTTAAACGAAAAATAATAATAATAATAATAATGCCTTGGCAACTAGCTGACATAAAGTAATTGAGTTTTATAAAGCAAGTTTGTTGTTGTTGTTGTTGTTGTTGTTTAACGTTATTTTATTTTAATCATCAAAACTACTTCTTTAATAGGTTAAGCTTTATTTTTAGTTTAATGTAACTTCAGTAACTCTGCTCAGGGCACCTTTAAAGGTTCAGTTCTCTCTTTCCTCTCCTTCATTTGTGTCTCTCTGGAGAAAGTGAATAGTTGTGTGTGTGATGTTCAGTAAGCGCTGGTTAGAGGAGCGTCTGCTCGTCTCGTTCCGGATTTAACCCAAACCCCCAGAGCTGTATAAAGAGATGTCAGGTGTCAGGTGTCAGATTTATATATCAGATTTATAAAAAAACAGCAAGACCATCTGTTTATTTATTTTTTTCTTCACTACAATTTCATTTATTTATTTCTTCATCTGACAAATTCTTTTTTGGATGTAAATGTGTTCCCTTGAAATCCTTGTCATGCAAATGTGTTCATATATTATTATTATTATCATTATTTAAATAAATTAAACATTCAATTCAAATACATCAGTGTTTTTTTTGAGCTGTCACTCACTCAGTTATTCTCTGTCTCTTCTCTCAGGGCGATCCGGGGCCCGAGGGACCCCGCGGCTTTCCTGGCATTGTGGGACCTCAGGTAACGTCCCGTCAGGTCACGCCTCAGAGTTTCTGTAAGCTGATTGGCTGGACAATGAAGATCTTGTTCTCTCATTGGCAGGGCCTGACTGGAGGGGCGGGGCCTCCTGGAATGAAAGGTGATAAGGTGATTTAAATATTTCTATTATTGCAGTGAACATGCAAACGTATGAGGTTAATGTGTTGGACTGACAGATGAACCGCACACTAGAATTCATTGATGTTTCTCATAAATGCTTCTGAGAGTCGTTTTGAGAAAAAGAAGATCTGTTCATTTGTGAAATCATTACTTCGGGAAGTCGTGGCCTAATGGTTAGAGGGTTGGACTCCCAATCGAAAGGTTGTGAGTTCGAGTCTCGGGCCGGACGGAATTGTGGGTGGGGGGAGTGCATGTACAGTTCTCTCTCCACCTTCAATACCACGACTTAGGTGCCCTTGAGCAAGGCATCGAACCCCCAACTGCTCCCCGGGCGCCGCAGCATAAATGGCTGCCCACTGCTCCGGGTGTGTGCTCACAGTGTGTGTGTGTGTGTTCACTGCTCTGTGTGTGTGCATTTCGGATGGGTTAAATGCAGAGCACAAATTCTGAGTATGGGTCACCATACTTGACTGAATGTCACTTCACTTCATTTGTGAAGATTTTAAAAGCTTAAAAACACTAGTTCTGTAGATGAATAAAAGATATGTTATTTTGTAACTTTTTTAAAGCTATAACTGATGTTTTGTTTCTTGAGATAAATTAAACTAAATAAATAATAGTAAATAAATAATAATATTATAAATAAATAAAATTCCATTTTTAAATTTTTTTATTTTAGTTATTTTATTTTATATATAGGTATGTATAAAAATAAAAACAGTAAAGAATAAAATTGGCCTACAGTAAAAACACAAAACAATTAGTGAAAATTACACAACTTAAAATGAAAATGGAAAATACCAAAATAAAAACGAATTTAAATGTATATATAAAAAACTATAATGGTATTTGGAAGAAAAACACACACACGCACCCACACATACACACTCACACACACACACACACAGACGCACACGCACACACACATTTTATTTTATTTTAGCTAGTTTCCTGCAATGTTTCTCATTCTCATTTATTTTAACATGATGCACTAAAATAACTAAATCTAAAACTGACATATAAAATAAATATATAAAAAATAATTTAAATGATAAAATCTTGAACTAAAATTTTAATAGAAAGTACAAAAATAAAAATAAAAAACGTAAAAAAAATTAAATGAAACTGTGTCTCAAAGATAATAAAACAACACTGGCTGGAATCTAGACAAAGAAAAGGCCGAATCTGAAAGGTTTTGTTTTGCTCACTCTGGTCTGCTGCTGTATATACAGTACATACAGTGTAAATGCATACATGAGATCCAGCTCAGGCTTGCTGTGTTCTGCTCCTGTGTGTCTCGTCTGGACTCTGTAATGCTGATGCTGTATGATTTAGGCTGAACCTGGACTGAGGGGTGACCCGGGAGAGACTGGATATCAGGGCGACAAGGTGAGCGTCAGGAGGAAACCGTATGCTTGGTTTCTGTCTGTCTGTTAAAGCTCTTATTGTATTCCCTTGTGTCTGAAAGTTTGTGCATGATAGGAATCTGCTTCAGGATTCTCTTAAGATGCATTATTAGGCCTTTAAGATTTACGCTTTTGAATTGCATGGTTAATATCCATTCATATAGTAAAAAACGTATATACTTCATGTGTTACATGCTTGTCATTATGAATAAATGGAGCGGGTCAGATTCTTAAAGTTTTTGGATGTTTATTAATTAACATCCAATTTAATTAATTTATTAATGTTTGAATTACAAAATATTTTTTATTAATATATATAGAGAGAGAGTAGCTCTGTTAATTGTGAAAACAATCAAATATGTTTCATTAAAAAAATGTGAACATGATTAAAATCGACTAGTCGGGGAACGTGCAATATTCAATGAGTTAAAATGTATGATTTTGAAGCAAATTGGATTTATAAATGATAAATATATAAAGCTGGTTATTGTGTGTATAACACATACAGTATAGTAGATCTATTTCAGAAATCTGACCGGTTTCATTCATGTGTGACTGACAAAT
>NC_039265.1:12711189-12793689 GCF_003368295.1 Carassius auratus | reverse complement strand
AAGTATGATACAGACTGGAGTTGCTTTCAATTCTTGTAGCTTCATCTTCATCCCCTAGACGGCAGCGGAACATGGATTTCAGTTAGTGTTAGGATTGATTTAAAGCTAAAATCATTCAGCAAGCATTTCCTCTGAGGACTCAAAGTAACAAAATAGTTTTGGTCGTAATTGAAAAGTAGCTGCTGATGATGTAGGTGATTTTATATGGCTTTTGACGTGTCTTGAGTGTTTTTAGCTGCTGATTATCCATCCTTTGAGGTTCGGATGACACATTTTGATGTAGTGACTGTTACAGCAGATTAATCTACTACTGGCTGTCGCTCGGCTTTTCCAGGAAAATATGGAGAGCCTCGTCAATCCCAAAATGCACTTTGTATATCTCCCGAAGAACATCTGTGACGTCTGGCATGCTTTCAGAAAGCTCATTATTTTATTTATTGGCTGTCCAGAATCCAGTTCTTATGTAATCTCTCCATATTCTCGGTCTCGGATGTATAGATATATATATATAATGAATTTAGACAGCAGCTCAGATCATTTAATCTTGGAGGAGTTTCATGAGAAATTAGCCTTTGATTGCCGATTTTGACACACTTGCAAATCTGACCACAATTTGAGACATTTTCTATATTTTCTGATATTTTGTAATTCTAGAGGAGGTTTGTGAGACTGCTGTGCTAAAAATGATATATATATGCTCATAAATATATACTGTAAATAAACAATAAACAAGATACCACAGTTCAAACGTTTTTTTTTTTTTTTTTAAAGAAATTAATACTTTTATTCAGCAAGGATGCATTTAATTCATCAAAAGTGACAGTAAAGACGTATAATTTTACTAAAGATTCAAATAAATGCTGCTCTTTTGAACTTTAATTTAAAAAAATCATAGATTTCCACCAAAATATGATGCAGAAAAAACTATAGTAGTAGAATGTGGCTATGAAGACTGGTTTAATGGCTGATGAAAATGTGTACAATATATTCAAATAGAAAACAGTTATTTTAAATTATAATAATATTTTATAATTTTCTACTATTTTACTGTATTTTTAAATACATGTATATGTAAAAAAATGTATGATGTTATTAATTAATCTTCATCAATTTATTAACACTTTGCCTCCTTACCTTACAATAATGTTCTTTGTTTTAGAATTTAAACATGGGGAATGACTTACATGAAACATTGACATGGAAACATTTTTTAGGAGCTTTAGTCAGACAAGCCAAAGATATCTGATGTAATGATGGTTCTGTGACAAATGAACTGTCAGAGGGACATTGAATGCTTCGGAAATTTCCCCTGGGCAGAAGGTGCATGCTGGGAATCATCCCAAAAACGTACTTGTACTGTATCAACTTACATGGAAGCGATGGAAAATCCTGTACAGGAGTGTGATGTTCCACGTCTGTGATGATTTATGAGTTCTGGGACTGTACAGTAAATCCACATTGAGTTCATTGTGTTTAGTGCACTACTGGAAACAGAGCTTTATTTAATCCTTGCTGTCATAATACATCGATCTGTTAACAAAGAGATGGATCCGAGCAGTTTAGCATGTTAGTAAATGACCCGCTGTGGAATCATTACAGATCATTACAGTCAGTGTGTGAAGATGCAGGACGGTCTTAAAGAGACAGTTCACCCCAAACTGTGTGTGTGTGTGTGTGTGTGTGTGTGTGTGTGTGTGTGTGTGTGTGTGTGCGTGCGTGCGTGCGTGTGTGTGTGTGCGTGTGTGTGTGTGTGTGTGTTTAACCAGCTCTTGTTCTGTGTTGTTCAGGGTCCGGCGGGACTGATAGGAATAACTGGAGTGATCGGACAACCTGGAGAAAAGGTAAAACTAAGACAGGGTCTGTATCTTAAATCACACACGTGTCATGATCCACATTTATTCTGTGTTACTTAATTTCTAGTTAAAAATCTCTTTATTAAACCTGACCGTGTTCAGCGAAACCTGATTTTAGATTGAAATAGATCTGAAAATGTGATTATGTTTGTGTTCTTATTTATTTTTCAGGGTGATCGAGGTCCTCCTGGTCCTTTGGGTCCTCCAGGAGAGAAAGGTTCAACAGTAAGAACTTATTTCACTTTAGCAAGCTTACTGATTATTTGTGTCTTGTTTTCAAGTCAAAACATCTAAACATTCTTAAATCAAGATACATTTACTTGAGAAGCCAAATAACATAAGATTTGAAGACTTATTTCAAAAGGGGGGAAAAAGATTTAAATAAAGTGTTTATGCTTAAAAATATATCTATATTTTTTTTACTTACCAGATCATTCTTAAATCATTCTTAAATCTCTGAATTCTTTGTAACAGTAGTAAAAAAATTTAATAAAATAAAAAACCTATCATACTCCAATACATAATTGTTCACAATCATACACATTATGAGAGTGTTTAAAATTTTGATCTGAAAAATAAAAAAGAGGTAAATATAAGGAAGAACATCATTAATAATGATAAATTATATTTTGGCTCTTTAATGTAACACCAGCAGAACGAATTGTTTCTTGTATGTAAATTGTTGTGTGATGCAAAACATGTGTAAAATATTTGAAAACACATTTAGAATATATTTCTGTATAAATCATTTATAAAACTCAGTTAGTCCAATCTGAATATGTGCACTAGTTAGTTGGGTCACTGGTTAGTGGGTTTATGGTGTTAACCATGTGTCTCTTTGTCTGTTGAAGGGGTATCCGGGTCTTCCAGGAGGTCCTGGGGATTTCGGCCCGCAAGGTCCACCAGTATGTTTACCCATGATCCTCTGCGGTTCGAAACACAAATTTTGGAGTGAAAGATTGAGGTTGGGAGTAACTTTCCACTTAGCTGACATTTTACTTTATCTCTTTGTCTCAAGGGTCCACAAGGGCCGAGAGGAGCAGCAGGCATTTCCGGGCCGAAAGGAAGAAGGGTAAGATGACTAGTGAAAGAAATCATATTTTTTGTTTAGCTAAAGATGTCAAAGCGGATAGAACAAAGCAAACTGAAATCTGAACTGAAGTAGAGAGATTTGATTGGTGGAAACCTTTAGTGGTCGACCGATATATCGCCGAAGCCAATATATCGGCCGATATTTGGCATTTTTTAAATATCGGCATCGGCTGATACAATTATTATAATGATTGCTTTTATATTATGCCGATAAATAACAGAAAGCCAATCATTATAATGCTTTCTTGTTTGCCGTCAGCATTAAGCAAATGCGCATTTTTATAATTTAAACTAATCTTTGAATGACTAATGAATATTTAATTTCACAAACCTTGCAAACTTAGCCGAATCCAGCTGTGAGATCTTGTGAAGTGTGTGTGTTTATCCGGCATGATCACATGTTCTCTTCGGACGGTCAGTCTGTGTGAATTGAATGCTTTAAACTTTAAACTTTTGATTTCAAATTATACTGCGTTTATGCGTTTGCCCAGTGTCATATTCATTTCATCTTCACTGTGTGCTGTATGTAAAATGAGGCTTTATTTGAAAAATATTATTCCCAGTGCACACAAATTTCCCAGAATATTGATTGCCATGTTGATTACTGTGTTTACTTCCATTTTATTATGTTTATTCAATATTTATTTATCTGTGAAAAATACCTTGTCATCTAAAGTATAAGTATGTTTATTTTACTCATTTATGTTTTAATCCATTGCCAAAAGATTTCAAATTTCTTAAATATTAATAATAATATATATATATATTAATCATATCGGCTTTATATCGGCTATCGGCCCTCTGCTTTCCAAGATATCGGCATCAGCTGTCAAAAAACACATATCGGTTGACCATTAGAAACCTTTGATTGACAGTAAAATATAAGTTCATTTGGATGATTGTTACCAATAAATAACTAGGTATTTCAACTCTGATTTTTATTTCAGCTGAAGAAATTATCATTTAATATTTATTTTTTTGATGTAAAGAAAATTCTGGATTTTTTACTATTGGTTAAACAGGCAGTGGGTGGAGTCACACAGACCAAAATAGAGACAGACATTCTGACTCTGAATGTACATTTTCAAAGAGAATAACTGACAGTAGCATAGTTTTTCAGATAAACATGTTAACTTAGCATATTTCCTACATTTCTACAAAAATATTATGGGATTTTTTGTATAGAGTCAAAAACTTGCAGCACCTTTAAAGCTGTAGTATTTTTGTCCTGACAGTAGAATATGAGACAGATAATCTGTGAAAAAATCAAGCTCCTCTGGCTCCTCCCAGTGGTCCTATTGCCAAGAAACAACCAATCAGAGCTGTGGTCCGTAACTTTGTTTGTGTTGAAAATGTAGAAAAATGTATATAATAAGCGAGTACACCATGGATCCATTTTCCAAACCGTGTTTTTAGCTTGTCCTGAATCACTAGGGTGCACCTATAATAAGTGTTTATATTCGGACTATTTTAGATTGCTTCGGGGGTACCGCGGCGGAGTAACCCAGTACCTTTGTGATTCTTCATAGACATAAACAGAGAGAAGTAGTTCCGGCTACAATGTTCTTCCGCAAGACGCAAGCAGTTCTGTTTATTAACCGCTAGAGCGTAATATTGTGTTTCTGTTTAGATGTATTTTTATAACAATTCATTTTTGAAAATTATTTCACAGTGCAAAACAAAAAAAAAAAAAAAAAAGTAATGATCCTAAAAATGCCCAGAAAGGTTGAAAGTTTTTTTTTTGGTTGACATGCATGCAAGCCCAAAAAACACTTTTATTATCTTTTAATATCCATTTATTTTTACCTCCCAAACGATTTGTTTAATGATTAGTGACACTGTGATTGGTCTGATTGGATCATGTCTGTAATGCCTGATAAAGCAGTGTTTGTGAGTGCAGTGCTGCTTAGTTTATGGTTTTACCAGTGTTTTACTGATCCAAAAGCGCCACCTAGTGGTAAAGAATGAATTTGTATTTTGTAAGTGAATGGCGTTTCTAGATAAAGTGGTCAAAACGAATATTACAGTCACCACTGACAGTCTTTATTTCACACTTATTTGAGAAACGATTTGTACTGAATACAAGACATAACACATTTAATTCAATGTGTTACTTGGTGTCACTACACTTGTTTTCAGTCTAATTTTTTAGTTTTAGTTTATTTCGTTTTTTTATCTATATTATTTGTATTTTTACATTTTATTTGGATTAAGCTGGAAGAATGACTTTTTTTAGGCATTTATTATGTTGAATGTATGTAACAAAAAGTAACCGTTTTAAAAGTACAGTAGCAGAACCAGCTGGTTTAATTAATAACCGGTCACCGTGAGGGTAAATACTTGCAGGAAAGCTTGACTAAGGTAATAAATGACAGAGAGAAAGAGCATGTTTGACGTGAGTCCTAATGACACAGGATGAAGTCTGATGAAAAGAGGTTTGAGCTTCACGCCAAACTCTGCAATTAAGAGAGCGTTCCCCTCCGTTCTGTTTATATAAAACAGTGCAGATCTGATTTTAATGATGGTGAGAACGGGAGACTTTAAACCCCCTTGTGAAAACATGCCAGACAGATCACTTACACATCCTGAACAGAGCGTGGAGAGTCTCCGTTCATCAGCCCAAAGTCAACAAACGAGACTCTCTGGCTCTGTGCTTCTGCTCCTAAACTCAGTCTGCACCTGTAGACACCGTTAAAAGCCTGTTCCCAATACAGTGGATGCTGAATCCCTTATTATGAGTTCATACTAAAGCAGCATTGTGTTTAATCTGAGAATGCATCGCAAGAAGCTTATTTTGTCCAAGATTGTGGACAAAATAAGAGAAATGCTGTTATAAAAATCCCTTTTACAATCCCATATACGTATAAATCATCCAATACTGACACATATAGATTAAACTGAATTGTATAATGATGTGTAATATTTGTAGGTATGTATACTATTGTAGGTATATTATTTATGTACCATTGTATTGAAAATTAGTTTACATTTTAATTTTAGTGTAATGTTTTGTTAATAATTGTTATAAAAGTTTGTTGTTAAAATGTAAAAATAGCTTTTAAGATTTATTTTGCATTTTTGTTTTAGTTACTGTAATAGGTTTTATTTTAACTTTAATTTATTTTTATTTTAAGTTGAATTTCTGCAATAAAGTTGAAAAAGTTTTAGTAATGTTGCTTTGTGCTTATGTAATTTTTTACTATTTTTGTTTAAAATTTTCATTTTATTTTATTTTTCATTTTATTTTATTTTAGTAAAACTTAATTTAGATAGTTGCCAATGCAATATTTGAAAAAAAGTTTTTTTTTTTATTAATTAATTTATTTATTTTTTTACATTGCTGTAAGTTTTGATGTTATGTTTAATAATACACTTAAGTTATAATTTTCAAAAATTAGTTGCCAGAGCAACAGTTTAAGTTACTCTACATTTTGGTGATATATGTTTTGCATTTAATTCATATTTTATATTTAATTTTTTCTGATTTATTTTACTTTGTCAATTAATAAAAATGTATTTTTATTAGTTTTAGTTTCAGTTCACAATAACAATGCTAACTTATAAACATCACATATTAGGAGCATCCTAACACCAGACTATTATAATCAATAGTGAGTTGCATCTGTTGCTTACAGGAAGTGATCTATAAAGTGTGTAAGTGATGACTAATGAGGTTGTGTGTAGGTTATGCTTTCTGTGTATAGACAGAAGACAACAGACAGCGAAGCAGCGCTCCTACAAATCTATTTAATTCTTATATATCAACAAAATCAAACAAACATTTTTAATGTTCGGATCAATCTTTTGGAATTGTCTGCAAGTTAGTGCATATTCAGTTAAAAATTGCATTGCATCAATTGCACATTTAAACACTTTTGTGCAATTCTTCATGTAATCAATCAACTATCTATTAGTTAAATTTTTAGCATGTGCACCTCTTGTGTTTTTGTCTTTTAGGGCCCCAGGGGACCTGACGGCCCTCCAGGAGAGCCGGGCCCTGAGGGGGTAAAGGTAAAGACCCCAAAAATACACACACAGAGAATTATAGAGGCTTGTTGTAAAAGTTAAAACATTGCGATGGCGTTTATGTCTCTTGTGTCGTATACCAACTTCCTGTTTCAGGAGGAAATAGATCACACAGGATAGAAAACTGAACTCTAATGGTGCTTTCCACACCACTGCAAAACCCAGAACAATCCCGTCAACAATCACAAAAACACATGCTTTTGTTTCGCAGGGTGAAAAGGGATTGCCAGGGAAGAACGGAGCTCCTGGATTCATCGTAAGCAACTCTGAACACTTAAACATTGATCAAAATTAAAAACTTGAGACGCCTTCATATGGAAAGGCTGTTCATCTGTGTGTGTGTGTGTGTGTGTGTGTGTGTGTTTGCAGGGTAAAGCTGGAGCTCCAGGGAAGAGAGGAGCAGCAGGAGCGCCTGTAAGTCTCATTCTAGCAGCTTTATTTAAAAACACTTCATATTGTAACATACTTTATTTAAATAAAATATATGCATTTAGCAGACAATGACTTCCATTGCATTTAGGCTAACAATTTCCTCCTAACATGTGTTCCCTGGGATTCGAACCCCTAACCTTGCGCTTGATAACACAATGCTCTACCACTTGAGCTACAGGAAAGAGTCAAACTAATTGCATGAAAATATGTTTCCAAAATTAGTGTTATTTTTGTTTAAACAAATATTATTGTTTTCTTTTAATACTCAAGTATTAAAATAATCACTATGAGTAAGTCAGATATAGCTAAAATACTATTTTTGTTGTTTAAATAAATTTTATTGTTTTTAATTTTCTAATATATTGAAATAATCATAGTAAAATACAATGTTTTGCTAAAAATGCTATGATTGTTGTTTACTCAAGTGTTTGAAAATAATCATATTAAAATAATAAAATTTTGTCTGAAAATATAATTATTTTTGATTAAATAAGTAGTGTAAATTTACTTTTAAAACCCGAAAGTATTACAATAAATGCATTACATTATGTAGCTAAAAATAATATTATTTTTGTTTAAATTAGTAATGGTGATTTCTTTTAATACTAATTTTTTTTAAATGATATTGAAATAGTAAAATGTGTTGGCAAAAATACTATTTAAAAATAAAATACAGGTATTTAATACAATTTTATTTTAGTACTTAGATGTATTAAAATAATCTTATTAAAATATAGTATTTTGCCAAATGTACTGTTGTTTTTGTTTAAAATGGAAACCATTATTTTATTTTACATTTCAGGTATTTAAAAAAATCTGACTTAAATAGTAAAATACGTTGTCAAAAATAAAATAATAAATGCATAAATGGTTGCTATTATTTTGTTTTAATTATCAAAATTATTAAAATAATTGTAAAGTTGAGTCTCCGTATGATTCTCATCCCTTTTTATCACATAAATAGCAGGATGTTGAGATATCTCTGGTCTGAAACCACTGTGTTTTCCTGTAATAAAGTGTGTGTGTGTGTTTGTGTGTGTGTGTGTGTGTGTGTGTGTGTGTGTGTGTGTGTGTGTGTGTGTGTGTGTGTGTGTGTGTCTAAGGAGGTTTAATGCTCTCGAGCTCACAGTGTCCTCTTGTGGCTGTTAGTGAACATGTAGTTTTCAAAAGTTTAGGTTTTGTTTGTTTAAAAAAAAAATTATCTCCACTGCTCACTACGGCTACATTTATTTGATATAAAAAAACTGTAATATTGTGAAATGTAGTTACAATTCAAAATAACCATTCTCTATCTTAATATATAATAAATGTATTCCTGTTAAAAAAAAAAAAAAATATATATATATATATATATATATATATATATATATATATATATATATATATATATATATATATATATATATGAGCAAAATATGTTGCCAAAACATAATTTTTACTTAAATTCTGTGAAAACTAATATATTATGAAACCTATTTAATACTATACTCAAAGGTATTAAAATAATACAGCAATTTAAAAATATTTTGATATGTTAATATATGTAAAATATTATTATTGTTGTTAAAATCAATACTATTATCATAATAAAATGGTCAAAATGTTGTCAAAATATTTTTGTTTACTTCAAATAAACACTATTATTTTAATAACCATTTATGTATTAACATAATTTTTTTGAAATACTAAAATATGTTGCCAAAGATAGTTTTATTTAAATAAATATTATATTTTAATGCTCAGTTATTCAAATTATCTTATTCAAATGCTAAAATGTGTTTGTTTAAATAAATACTATTATTTTATTTTGATACTCAGACATATTAAAGAATGATATTAAAATGCAAAATGTGTTGCTAAAAATATTGTTTTATTTTAAATAAACACTGTTATATTGTAATATTCAAAACTTTAAAACTAGTCGATTATAAACAAGGTTCATGCCTTAAAATACTCCCTGAGTGGATTTATCGTGATGTGTTTTTATTTTGAGAGGGACACATATGGAAGTGTTTATGACCGTTATTAATGCATCTTTGTGTAAGTCATATTTACTGATGGAAAATAAAGTGCACTTAAAAGTAAAAATAAAAATGCATCTGGTGTCTCTGTTGTGAGAACAGTGAGATTTACTAAAACATAAAAAGTGTTTATTAAATTGCTAATAACTGCGTGTTTGGACAACAGCTTGTGACATCTGAGCACCTGTGTTAATATTTGTGTTCCCGCACTGCTCAGATTTGACTCTTTCATAGCTAATATACAGTAGGTGTCATTTCAGTGTTCATTTTTCTTCTAAAACACTTTTGGAAATATCAAAACACTCAAATGAGTCAGTGGTTTGTCTTGGCAGTATTAGTTCAGAGCTGTAAAGTGAATGTGGAAAGCAGCTCCGAACATGATATAAGAGAGATCTCAGTTGTGGTATTTCTGATCTGTTTTTTAAACGGAATAATGTGTAATCTGATATTATGATGTCTGAACATGTGTGTGAATCATGTTGTGTGTGTGTGTGTGTGTGTTGCAGGGTAAAGCAGGTCCTCCCGGGAGCACAGGTGAAAGAGGTGGTCCAGGTGAACCTGTGAGTGTTACTCAAACGAGCCTCCGTTACAGAAATAGAGCTGTTCTTATGTAGAAAATTAAAAAGACTTAAGCATGATTCAGCTTTATAATAGCACATATAGTGCCAGGGTTAGTGTTAGTTTAGCATTATTTATTTATTTTATAGTAGTATGCTGTATAATATATATTATAGAATTTGTGTGTTTGTGTGCGTGTGTGTGTGATTTGTAATTTAATCATTTTTATATTTTCAATTTTCTTTTCTTAGTTTAAGTTTTAGTAATTTTGTTGAGAACTTTTATTACTTTTATATGTTTTTTTCTGTTTTTTTTTCAAACATAAATCACACACACACACACACTCACACACACACACACATATTAGCTGTATTTTAGTTGAAATTCTATTTTACTCATCTTATTTTTATTTTGTAGAATATGTTGTCGTTTTCATTATATTTAAACATTTCTATGTAGCTTTGATTTTATTTCAGATTTGTTTTAAGTCATTTTAGTGCTTACACTTCTAATTTTCATTATTTTTTAATGTTTACATTTTATTTCAGATTTATTTCCATTAACAAAAAAACATTTTTAGTAGTTTTAGCCTTTAGTTTAAACGATAACAATGTGATTAAGTTAACTGCATGTCATGTTTAAATAAAACACGGTTTTGGACTGCAATAAGCATAACTGAGTGTAGATTGTATGTAAATAAGTCAAAATAAAGATGCATCAACTGCATCATCTGAAGCATACATGTTTGCACTGCACATTGTGTTCATATGGCCGGAAATGTGCTTAAACTTGAGAAATGTCAGCACTCTCCTGTCAGCAGAAGGATTTGACCTCCGTCTGTTTCCAGTCTTTGGTGCCATGTGCATCTCACTGTCCTCATGCACACATTTAAACATGAATCCACACTTTTATGCTGTTCACGTGTGCATTAAAACATACACAGTGAAATTCATCTCTAGCCAGCCCTAATTGAAAGATCTCTTCACATTCTGCGCCAAGAGCAATTCTTGTTAATCTCGTTTATATTATCAAATCAAGACCGTTTATGGGAAAAGTGTTTGAATTGTGCATGACTTCATATTTATTTCATGTTCGTTTGATTTGTTTAGGGCTCCAGAGGCCCTCCGGGGGACCCGGGACCAGATGGAGAGCAAGGTCACGAGGTACTTCCTCGTTCCTGAATTTTTGTGTGCAATGGATTTCTTCTGTGTTCAATTATGCAAAAACATGCAACTTAAATAAGGGATAATTCGGTACAGTGCAGAGTTATATAATACTGAATTCAATATAGATGACATAATAGGCACACGAAGGAGTGTAAAACAACACGGTGCACAGCAGAACCGTTAATAAAAGCACATTTTAATCATTTAGTAAATTAATTATGTTGCAGGTTATTTAATTGAGCATTATTCCTGTGTTTAGAGCTAGATATAGGAGTGCACGTGTTATGTTGACTTCTTGTTCTCATCTGCTGGTGTTTTTCCCTCTTTTGTGCATGCACAGGGACCTCAAGGACCTGAAGGAGAGCAGGGGCCTGTGGGTGAACCTGGAATCAAGGTGAGGCGAAACCCGGTAAAGCCTGACATGAAACGATAGACAGAAAGGGAAATTGAAAAGGAACAGATGACTGAAACGTAAAATTAAAATAATAAAATACATTTTGAAAAATTTTGACCATATTTCTAATGCAGAATGTCCAAGCTGCTGTTTGCATTGAAATGCAATGGAAATGGATTATTTCTACAGACAAGCTCCAATAATAACAGTATTAAAGTGGGAACTGCTGGCATTTGCAACTGTCTTTCTGTCTTTTTCCAGGGTGAAATGGGGCCTGTCGGAGAGGAGGGTGATCTGGGCCAACCGGGCATCAGAGTGAGCAAAGCAACCTCATTCTCTCTCCAAAACATGAGAGTGAACGTGATCCGTCAGTGCAGATTCATTGCTTTAACTGACGTGATCCAACAGTGTCAATAATCTGACAGAAGACCCTCGGGCTCACACACACTGGACGCCTTTGTCTATGGTTGCTCCATTATTCTAGCAATTCTCTGTGTTTGTTATTGGACATTATGACTTCGGGAGCAGCGTCCTACCCGAGGGAATCTCATGAAACCTGTCATGCATTCTTCCGGCTCATATTTCACCCCTTGCTAATAGATATGTTGAGTTAGTAATACAAATAAAAATGTCTGTAACGGTTAATTGGAAAAACAAATAAGCACATTTCTGCCACAGTTTAATTTGGCTTTTGGGATGAATCCCATGAAGATTTTTTCTGGTCTTACATGTTACTGTTTGTTTAAGGGTCCTCCAGGGCCATCTGGAGAGGACGGGCATCAAGGGAAGGATGGACCAAAGGTGACACTGCAGATTAATTTTTTTTTACGTGCATTTGCATTTACATTGATGCATTCATCCAAAATGACTTGCATTGCATTATAACATATTAGCATGCATTTCCTGGGAATCAGACCCATGAACAAGCATTGCTAGTAGCATGCGTTTATCATTTGAGTGGCATGAATGCTTTTACAAGTTCAACTGATTTTTATTTTTTAATAAAATTAAGCATTTTAAAATTCTTACTTCAGTTTTTAATAAAATTTTTGTATTTAATTTTCTATTTGATCTATTTTAGAGAATGATGAGCAATGCATAATGTGTTGTTGCACAAACCTGTTGCCTCATAAAACATTTTATGGCAGTTTTTACCACTATTCTGTCAAAATTGATTTATCAGAGTTATATAAATAACTAAATAAAACGTAGTTTATTGGAGTACATTTTCCACGAAAATGCTGTGCGTTTTTTCTATTTGAAAGTTTCATGTTTAATTTAATGTTACTTGTCGTTTCTTTGAATGGTCTCACTCAGAAGTTGCTAGTAAATTTCATGAATATTTACACAAAAGTAAATCCTTCAAATGTTTTCCGTTCATTCTACACCAACAGTACACAAGTTGTGTAAAAACTGTCTGCGTTGATTATTTTCTTTGGTTGGCCTAGAATACACTTACATGTGTACATTTTGGGTTTTATTGACCATATTTTGTTGATTACCAAAACCCACACATTTGTTGAAAAAAAAATCTAATTTGAGGTTTGTTTTTATTCTGTTATAACTCTCAGGGTGAGCCAGGCAATCATGGACCAATGGGAGAAGCCGGAGAAAGAGGCGAGATTGGTGACTTTGGCCCAATAGGACCTCCTGGAGATTTTGGGAAAAAGGGCTTCCCGGTGAGTGATGAAAGTGATGGAGTGTGTCTAATCTGCATTTGTCATTTTGTTGTGTATAGTGGACAAAATGTATTTTGAGATTAAATTTGATGATGATGATGATGATTTTGAGCATGAAATTTATTCTGATAATGTGAAGTTAAGGCAGATGTTTCTTCTTCAGGGACCTGAGGGCAAACAGGGTCTGCCGGGTAACCGAGGACGTCCAGGAAAAAAAGTAACCACAACTTGTAGATAAAAAAATTATGGCAACTAATTTGAATTAAATTGCATTCAAACAATAATTGGGACCATTTATTTTGAATTGCACAAAGATGGAAACAGTAGTCTTTACAGACTATTGTGCAAAAAAAAAAAAGGACCTAGAATAGAGCCCTGTGGAACTCTTTTTCACTTTGGTTTGTTTGGGATGCATTCTGCTCTGTATTTTCACAATACAGTCTCTTTTCTTCATGTCATTCTCACTTGTAAACAACTCAAACCAGTCCTGCTCATTGATATTTACATCTTACACTTTGATAGGGTGAAAAAGGGCCACCAGGTCACTTGGGAGAAATGGGTTCATCTGGCGAAATCGGACAGACGGGGGAGAGAGGACTCAAAGGTGCTCGTGGGACCAGAGGACCTGCAGTAAGTGTGCTTTCTCCTTTCACACACCCCTTCACACTTTCTGATTGTTGAGAAATAGCTGTGCAAATCCCAAAGATGATTAAGTAACTTAATCCCCATGAATTTATTAATAATAGGAAATTTGTATTGTTGAGTAAGAAGACTCTGGGATTGAGTTTTATCCTCAAAGTTGCTGCTTTTACAGGTTGAGTTAAGGCAGGTGTAAACATCTGCAGTATTTGGAATTGAACCAAAGCTTTTTGATGGGATTTACACTAATGCTAGGGACTAATATGCTTTTCTTGTACAATGGAGTTAAGCGCTTGCTGAGTTGATGGTTTTAGGCCGGATTTTATAAGCAGAGAAAATATCTGGGATTGTTTTATTTTGTCCCTGCTTTTCCCTCATAGTTTAACGACATCATTGAAACGTAAAAACAAGTGTAGCTGGGGAAACTTAGCGTCTTGTTTTCATAAGCAAATGGTTTTCCGAGAAGTCATAATGGGATGAGCAGCAGGAGTCATTTTTTTAAGACTCCATCCAAATATGTGTTTTTAAGCTCAGGAAACTCAGGTTATTTTTAGCAGATTATTTGTTGAGGTAAGATGAGTATTCCACAAAAAAACAAGCTAACGTACATGTGTGTGTTTTGTTCATTACCTGTCAGGGTCGACCAGGAGCTATGGGACCTCAGGGAGAACCAGGACTTCAAGGTTTCACAGTGAGTTTCATGACTACAAATATATTTACTTATGAATGCTTACAAAATCACACTCACATTTGCAGAAAGTTTTGGGAGTGATTTTTGTGTGTGTGTGTTAACATAGACCGACGTCTACATGATTATCGATTAAAAATATAAAAACCTTCAAATATCTGCCGTTTATTCGGCCCAGTCCATCTATCATCATTCATTACTTTGGATTAGACAAGGAAATTGTCTATTGTTATCTTCACTGTTTTTCTTTAACTATAGGGCCACATTGGTAAGCAAGGTCCAGCAGGCCCCCCGGGACCAAAGGGAGAAAAGGTTATTCAGAATATTCTTATATTTTAAATGATAATCTCAGTCTAAATGCCATATTTGAGTTATATATAATACTTAAAATCTGTAAAATATAGGTTTGACTGATTATGTGTGTTTTTCAGGGTTACCCAGGAGAAGACAGTAAAATGGCAGGACCGCCCGGGCCCTTAGGTGAACCAGTAGGTCTTAATTTCCTTTAACTTCCTGTTTTTGTCCAACACCTGGACTGAAATCAGTAAATTAAGAGATGGTGACATTTACATCACTTCATTGAAGAAATAAGACAACATATCATTTTTTTGTGTGTGTTTATAGGGCGCTCCAGGAGAGAAGGGTGAACGTGGGGAACCAGGAGATGAAGGATATCAGGTTAGTGTCTCTTTAAGAAGGAAATTCATGCTTTGTAAACAGCATTCTTCTTTACTAGCTACTTTAAATATTACTGGTTTTGCTCTTTTGCTGATTGTTCTTCAGATGATTTCCTTACAGTTGATCTAGACTGAGCTGGTCTGGATCCTGCAGCGGTGCAGACCTGTTTTCATCACTAACAGTCATTTTCAACACTCACATCCATCAACACTGCAGTAATGTGTGTGTATGTGTGTGTGTGTGTGTGTGTGTGTGTGTGTGTGTGTGTGTTTAGGGTCATGCTGGCGTCACAGGTGCCCGTGGAGCGATCGGTCAGCAGGGATCTCCTGTAAGTCTGATGTGGTACCAACACTGCACCTCCAAAACTGCACCTACATAGACAGCAGTCAGTGCATCATTCTAACAGTGCACTGGAAATCCAGCTTACTATATAGTTTGACCTTTAAATGTGGTATGTGTTTGATGCATGTCTTTGCATCAAAAGTTGCACCCTTTGATGCCTTAAAATGCTGTCTAGGTAGGTGGCTCACTAGGATTTGGAACTTTTTTTTAATTAATTTGCTGGAAAATTTGACATGCCAAAGCTAATGTTTGTAGTTTTTTTGTTTGGTTAATTTTGGTCACCGGCCACACGTCTCCAGACCGGTGGGACATCACACTGAAGTGCCTTTTTGCAAAAAGGAAATTTTCAATCACAATTCACAAACGCACAATCTTTTTTACAGGGATCTCCTGGGCTTCCTGGTGAAGAAGGACCCACAGGCGAGAAGGGAGTTCAGGTTTGTGACTAGCACACTACTTACACTATTTATGCTGTGTGTAGTTCATATACTGTGTGCAGTTTGTGTTTGTTTCTGTATGCATGAAACACCTAGGACCAGACTTACAAAAATCTTCTTAAGAAATAAGTTAAGATAAATTCCACGAAGTGCATCTTTCGAGTGAAAGCTTCCGGTATGTGTGACTACTGTATGTGGGGAAATCCCAACTTTAAGAAATTATTTATGATGATTCTTTTCGAGAATTAGAATTCTTCTTTTTTATTATTTTAATAAATTTAATTTAATTAATTATTAAGTTTTATCTTAAGAACAATCATGAGAACATTCTTAAGAAGAATTGTGACGTGCTAAAATAACTGAATAAAAAAAAATACGTTTATGAAAAAAATTATGAATAAAAATATATATCAACAAAAACAAAAACTAATAAAAATGACAAATATAACAAAATGACTAAAACTTTAACTGAAATTAAACTGAAAATGGAAAATACAAAAAATAAAATCCTGATGAAAAGATTATGATAGTTTCTTAATCATAAAAAATGTATATTTGCAAAAATTTAAATTATGCAATTTAATCAAACTGTCAAATATAAATATACTTAAACTGTGCTAAAATACAAAATAGCACTATGTATTTTCAAGTGGAATTAAGCATACAACATAGCAAGGTCATGTGACAACAATGTAGCATTTTTACACATTCAAAAAAATCTTCATGCTGCATAATTTATATAGTTGAAATAATAGTATTCTTAATATTTAGTAAGCAATATGCTAGTGTTTATGAATCTAAAAATGGCAAAAGATTAGGGTCAGATGGAAGATAAAACAGATAGCAGGAAGTCAATGGCAGGTCACCTCTGCAGTATAAAAACACGTTGTGTAACAGAGTTAATTCTGTACCTTTTGTCTGTTTTTTTCTTTTTGCAAATCCATCCTGGAAAGCTTCTGTAAACATTTGTAGAGCCACATTTACCATCATAAATATCCCATTCAGATATCAGCCAGCGAACAGCATTAAAAACCGAACAGAAACAGAATCACGGCGAAAGGCCACCCAGCGTGATTTTATTATTTGTATTCCTTTTGTTATCCAGAGCATTAAAGGAATTTTGCGCTCAGAGATGCTTGAATAAGAGCCGATTATAGTGATTTCTTTATCACGGCATGGAAAAGTCTTTCTTTTAATTCACTCCAATCATTCTTAGGTAACAGATTTATATAAGGGTTTTGAATAAGTGTGTGTGTGTCTTAGGGACTCGTTGGGAAGAAAGGATCCCAAGGTCCTGCCGGAGCTCCAGGTCCTGAAGTGAGTATTTTACACCACACGTCTATGTTAGCAAAAATCACTGCATAAATCAATACTAAACAATTTATATAGTTTTTTATTGTCATTAAAAAAAAGGCCTACAGAACATTTAAGATTTATGTATCTGTCATGTGTTTTAGGGTCCGGTCGGTTTGCCGGGGCCCAGAGGGACAGATGGGTATCCGGGCTCCGATGGTCTTCCTGGTCTTCCTGGTTTACCGGGTCTACCAGGATCCAAAGGCCGAGCAGTGAGTCAAGTCATCTTTATTTATATAACACTTTTAACAAGATTGTTAAAAGCAGCTTTACAGTATTAAATGGTGGTGGACGAGGAGATACCCCCCTCACAATGTAAAGCACTTTGATTGCTTAGAAAAGCAGAAAAGCTCTATATAAATGTAATGAATTATTATTATTAAATAGGAAAATAGTGTGTCATAATAGTAAACACAAAATTTTCTTGAATTGACAGAGCAGCCATCAAGTCTTAGACAGTGTTCTAGGATTTTACATAACACCTCTGTTTATTTTTTTTGTTTGTTTGTTTGTTTCAGAATTTAGCAGTAACAAATTACTTGTCATCCAGTTTTTTTATATCGACTATGCATTCTGTTAGTTTCTCAAACTGGTATGTTTCGCCTGGACACAAAGAAGTTTAGAGCTGAGTATCATCAGCATAACAGTGAAAGCTAACACTGTGTTTCCTGATGATATCTCCCAAGGATAACATGTAAATCGTGAAGAGTAACGGCCCTAGTACTGAGCCTTGAGGTACTCCATACTGCACTTGTGATCGATTTGATACATCTTCATTCACTGCTAGGAATTGATGGAGTTCAGATAAGCACAATTTGAACAATCCTATTGCAACAAAGTTTTCTAGTCTATTTTAAATAATTTTGTGGTCAATAGTGTCGAATACAGCACTAAGATTCAATAGCACTAACAGAGAGAGACAACCACGATCAGATGATAAGAGCAGGTCATTTGTAACTCTAAGGAGAGCAGTCTCAGTACTATGATAGTCTAAATCCTGACTGTAAGTCCTCACATATACCATTTTTCTCTAAGAAGAAATATTATTGTAAGGATACTACCATTTCTAGCATCTTGGAAGGAAAAGGGATGTTCAAGATTGATCTGTTCTTAACTACTTCTTTGGGGTCAGTGGGTGTGAAGTAACAAATACTGGGGCTGCCCCCGACTAAAGATTTTGCTGGTCGACTAGTACTCAATTTTAAGCATTAGTCGACTAATCAGACATTTATTAATAAACCATGTAAATCATAATAATGAGACTTAAATTGTCTACAAAGGCTTATAAGCTCTCAAGCACAAGCATAAAGCTTGCCACAGCACCGGCAGAATACATTATTATGAGTTTGTCAAGCAAAAACAGTAAGGAGGCTGCATTAACATCGAAATAATTTATTGATACAGTAGTGCTTTCTTTGTTTTGAGGAAGTCGGCGACACTGACTCATCATCTCCACAGTAGTGATGCACCTTTATGCATGTTTCATACAGAATACACAATCTGAGAATATTTGTTTTCCATTCTGAATTGGTTCATTTGTAAGTAGACAGTTCACTGTCTATAGATATGTTTTCTGTAAGTCAAGTATCAGAGTTTCACACTCAAGTTCACAGAGACCGAGTCGGCAGAAAGCGCATCTTGTTTTTCTATCATTATTTTACAAAAGCACAATGTTTTGTTTTTATTGTGAGTGCACACAAATAAATGTAAAGTCTTTACAGATTCAAAACATGTATTACTCTTATCTGTATTACCAAAAATGAGGGAGAATTTTAAGAGACATTAACCGCTCTGGAGCCTCCATCTGTCCTGCAGGAGCACTACTCCACAAAGAGTTGGCTCACATTTTGTCTCCGTTTACACTGAAACGCAACCCCTGAGTTTTCAAACCAGTTTTTGTTTTTATTTTTATATTTTCTGTTTTTAATTTCGTTCAGTTAAATTTCGAATACTTTTTTGTTTGTTTTTCAAATGCCAGTAAATACATAATTTTTTTACTTTAAATTAAAATAATTGAAAATTAGAATTGAAAATTACATTTGAATTGTTTAATAATAATAATAATAATAATAATAATAATAATAATAATAATATATTATTATATATAATAAAAATAATAATTTAAGTTTGTTTTATATATATATATATATATATATATATATATACATATATATATACATATATATATATATATATATTGCACATAAAATGTAAAAATAAACAAATATTTTCCATTTTCCCTTGACAACTAAATTTAATAAATTTGCTATATTTTATTACCTTTTTAAAATATTTCTGTACGTTTTTTATTTATTTATTTATTTATTTTGGTTTTAGTTTTAGTCAATTTAGTACTTCAACTAAACAAAAATAAGTTTAAGTTTGTTAGTTTATTAGTGATTTTTTTTGTGTCATTTTTGTGTGTTTTTATTTGGAGAAAACATGATTTTATTGCATTAAATTGCAGGATATCTGCCCATTGTTTTGTTAAATGGCATGTATCATCTCTCATGTTAGCATGTTAAATTCAACCAAAACTGTATTTTTGTTTCTACTTTTCCACATTCTAGTTTTCTGCATAATTCAAATGTAAAAATATCTGGAAATAATCAAGGCTTCACAGAATCCTCTAAAAAAAATCAGCACAAAGCAGCCTATTTCACCTGGATGTAAGTGAAACACTAAATGCAAGACAGAAATGAGGGCGTTTCTACAATCCAGACGTGATTTTCTGCGTGATGAACAGGAAATTCATTGCACTTGGATGAAAGACTGTGAAGATAAATATTATTTTCTTCATAATAACGTGTGCAAATGAATGGCTTTTAATCAAATGTTCATGTAAATCGGTCTGATTTGATGTTGATGTGATGTTCTTCACATGATTAATCTGTATTGGCTGCTTGATTCCTCTGTATCTGATGAATGGACGCTGTCCTGTAACTCATTTTGGTGGTTTTCCTCTGCTAAGCGTTCACAGATGATTGGCCCATTCAAGTGATTTTGCTGATGTGTCTTTCATTTCTCAGCCCTTTCTTCCCGTCCCGAGTGTAAACGCAGTCCATGACTCATTAGAGCCTCGTTCAGACACAGCACTGTGTTATATAACCAACAGCCAAATGACAGATGCTTTTATAACCAGCCCATTTAAAAGCAGTCTACGAGGGAATACCATGGTACTATGCTCAAGAGTTTATTCTGACTGATTTGCACATGTTAGATTAATAGTAATGTGCTGAAGACTCTGATATAACATGGATGGACATCTGGGAAAGATGTAATGATCAAAATAAAAAAGCATGAAAGCTCTCTCATATTTAAGGATTGCAGCTCTTCTCTGGATGTTCATCTGCTTCATCAACTTCATCTGATGCATACTGGGATGCTTTTAATCTTGTAATGTTTTTTTAATGCTTTTAATGATTTTGAAAGAGGATCATGTGTGATTATGAGCAATTAATTATGATTTCATCTGGTTTGACTCGTGCAAAAAAAAGGTTTCTACAGATTTTGTATTTATTTATTTGTTTATTTATTTATTTATTTTACTAAATTAAACTAAACTAAACTAAATTCTAAATGTTGCCTGGCAAACTGACTGTAAAATAAAATAAAAAATTTTTTAATGTAAATTTAGTTCATTAAATAATAATAATAATAATAATAATAATAATAATTATTATTATTATTATTATTATTAATAATAATATTTATAATAATAATAATAAGTATTGTTGATATTATTATTATTATTATTATTATTCATTTTTAGTAATTTTAGTACTTTAACTTAAACTAAATGAAAATTAGAAATGTTAGAAATTACAAATTACAAATTATAAATTAAAAAAATATATAATTAAATTAAATTAAATGTATTCTAAATGTGATGTTTTTTATTATTAAATATCTTTTAAAATCTCTTTTATTAATTTTTATTTTTTATTTCATTTTTAGTAATTTTAATACCTCAACTAAACGAAATCAAATAAGTTTAAATTTTGTTATATTTCATTACTTTTTGGGATTCATTTTTATTTTAGTTTTAGTTATTTAAGTACTTCAACAAACTAAATGAAAATGATAACTGCTGTCATGACAAGTAACTGAAATCAAATAAGTTTAAATTGTGTTATTAAATAATACTATTATTGTGTGTGTGTGTGTGTGTGTGTACATTTTAGTTTTGGTCATTTTTGTACTTCAACTAAAACTACATGAAACGTAGACATGTTGTCTTGGCATCTAAATGTAATAAAAAATTTTTTTTATGTCTATTTAGTTTTATAAAACATATTAGGGCTGTCAAAACTAACGCATTAATAATGATTTTAACCCATGGCCTTTAGTTGGTGAACTGGAGATGCACAGTATTCCTAGACTAGATTTAGTGACTTTTTTTTTCAGAAAAAGCACCTAACGACACATCTACTGAGATCTTTTATTTGATTTCATCAGATGACAGCTCGATTATAAATCAGATTTTTTGTGCAGATTAACATCTTGGAAGGGAGAGCTGGTAATGTGGTCTTAATGAGTCATATTTCAGTCTCTATTTCATATTCATGTCATGCAAAAACGTAAACAGTCTTGTGTAAGTATTGTTCAGTGCAACGAAAGAAATGTTATGGGATCCTGGTATTTCTATGTTCTTTTATTCATGTGTTTAATAGACAAGTTCTCTGAAAAAAATCCATGACCTTTGAAACATGTCTAGTCTTCGTACTCTTTGTTGAGTATGGTTTTACTAAAAATTAAACATAAATGTGCATAAAGCATCCATTTTTGTCCATGCCCATGTTGATTAGAGTATATAAAATAATTGATAAGTGTTAATTTAAGGTACATTTAGAACAGATTAATACAGTATGTGTGATTAAATTACGATTAATCACAAGTTAACTCATGACGATCATGCGATTAATCGTGATTAAATATTTTCATTTATTGACAGTACTTCTATAAAATTATATAAATATTTATTTATATTAATATATATAAATTATAACATTTAATCGTGATTAATCGTATGATTGTCATGAGTTAACTCATGATTAATCGCAACTTGCAAAAACAGATTACTCCGTTTTAATTACAAAATTTTTTTTTTTCTGCTTTTCAATTAATATCAATCAAACTGCATTTAAGTTATTTTGATTAATTAAATAATAATACAACTAACACAATAACAAGATTTAATAAAATCAGTAAAAACAGAGTTATCTGTTTTTGCTAAAAAAAAATAAAAAAAAATAAAAAAAAACCTCTGATTGAACACTAATAACCTCCAGTGAACTTCAGAGAGCCCAGTGTTGTTTTCTAGTGTCTCTTCCTGTGAACATCACTGGATGAGATGTGTGTATTGTGTTTAACTGGCTCTGTCTCTGTGTTTGACGTAAACTCTTGCAGACGAATCCCAGACTCATCAGCTCATGCTCTTTCCGCCTCTGTTATGTGTTTATTCTCCACAATGAAAGCATCGCAGATGTCATTATTATACAGATATAGCTTGGAGCTCACGTTCTCTTTTTTTGGTGCAATATGCACTGATGGTTAAGCTTTTTGCGAGATGTTTTGCATGATGAATTGTATTGAATGGTGTTTTGGATTCTATACTGAGCTCTGATTGGCTGCTGCTTTGATTGACGCATGTGTGCAGGGTCAGCGTGGTGACGCCGGTCTGGAGGGAGGGGCGGGACTTCCTGGTCCGCGGGGCGAGCTCGGACTTCCTGGAGCCATCGGAGAGAGAGGGCCAGCAGGGTCAAAGGTCAAAACCCCTGAATTCTCCCTTTCGATTTTTATTTTTAATGTGATAATGTATTATATATGACAAAATGTGCAGCATACACAGTGTGTACTGAAGTATGTGCCCTTGACCCTTGACCTCTGACCTGTGCAGGGTGAGATGGGTTTGGCGGGTGACAGAGGACCGGGGGGTGCTAAAGGCATGGAGGGGGCGACGGGAGACCAGGGCATGAAAGGAGAGCAAGGTGCTAAAGGAGAACCAGTGAGTGTCATCTAAAACCACTAAAACCATGAAAATATATAAAAAAATATTATTATTTACATAAAAATATTATAGTAATTTTGTACAGAATTTTTCTACTCATGCTACAAAAAAGCTCCTTATGTATAAAATAATCTAAAATATTTAAAAATAGTCAAATAATTCACACACCAGATGATAAGAAAAAATAGCTTGATCAGACAGTCCAGACTTTTACTTTATTTTGAAATTAATAAAACAAAATATGAAGGAATGTGCTAAACTATAATATATATAATTATTAGTTAAACTGGTACTATAATAACAACTAAAAAATAAATGAATAATAATTAAAAAAGTATATACATAGACAAATAATAACAAAAGGAAAAACCTAAACAAAACAAAATTACTAGAATTTAAGCAAAAACAGAAAATAGAAAAATTCCAAATATCAGAAAAAAACTAGAATATTATCTCAGTGATACTAAAATAACTCTGAATCTAAATCTGAACTCTGAAAAAAAAAATGGCCGTCTGATTGGATTCTTGTGAAAGATGATCATAAATCCAGACTTGGTCTAAATGTCGTCGGGTCTCTTATGTAAGAGTTTGAGTGATTGTAAGCAGATCGTTGAGTAAACATGAGACAAACCAGCTGCTCCACTTTCTTACATCACTCAGGAAAAGACAGCGAGCAGGAATTCCAAGCATCCAAAGTGGGAATATCGTCTTCCAGGCCGAATGAATGAATTTACGTGTGCGACTGTGGATGTAAACTTAAAATAATGTCCTCTTGAAAACGAAAGTGCTATGTGCCGTCAGTGAAATCATGTCAGAAACAGATCCAGTGACAGGATCTGGCAGAGTGAGGAGGGAGAAGGGAACAGGAAGTTGTTGTAGTCCGGAAGGTGACCCGGTTTCTGATTTTTCCCACAGGGTGAGGTGGGAGACGCAGGCATGCTGGGACTCCAGGGCTTTCCGGGACCCAAGGTTAGTGTTCAGCATTCAGACGGGTGAACAGTTCACACTTGACATTAATCTACAACCTTAGAATTGGATTTTATTTAGGATGTATTTTAATTACTTATTGTATTGAATGCATTCATCTATTTTATTTTATTTTATTCCGGACATTTCTAAGCACTTTGGTCAACCATGGTTGTTTTTAAATATGCTATATAAATAAAATTTAACTGAATGGGTCAGGCTTTCTGGGATGGTACTCAAATGTTTCAGGTCAAACTTAGAAGGGAGAGGCTATTATGTGAGTCTAGGAGAGCATAAGTCTAAGTGGACGTCCATGACATGCGGAGTCCCACAAGGCTCGATTCTAACACCGCTCTTGTTTAGCCTGTATATGCTTCCACTAAGTCAAATAATGAGAAATAACCAAATTGCCTACCACAGCTATTCTGATGATACCCAGATTTACCTAGCCTTATCTCCAAATGACTACAGCCCCATTGATTCCCTCTGCAAATGCATTGTTGAAATTAATAGTTGGATGTGCCAGAACTTTCTTCAGTTAAACAAGGAAAAAACTGAAGTCATTGCATTTGGAAACAAAGATGAAGTGTTCAAGGTGAATGCATACCTTGACTCTAGGGGTCAAACAACTAAAAATCAAGTCAGGAATCTTGGTGTGATTCTGGACACAGACCTCAGTTTCAGTAGTCATGTCAAAGCAGTAACTAAATCAGCATACTATCATTTAAAAAACATCGCAAGAATTAGATGTTTTGTTTCCAGTCAAGACATGGAGAAACTAGTACATGCCTTTATCACCAGCAGGGTGGACTATTGTAATGGGCTCCTCACTGGCCTTCCCAAAAAGAGCATTAGACAGCTGCAGCTCATCCAGAACGCTGCTGCCAGGATTCTGACTAGAACCAGAAAATCTGAGCATATCACACCAGTCCTCAGGTCCTTACACTGGCTTCCAGTTACATTTAGGATTGATTTTAAAGTACTTTTACTCGTATATAAGTCACTAAATGACCTAGGACCGAAATATATTGTAGATGAGTTCACTGAATATAAACCTAACAGAGCACTCAGATCACTAGGATCGAGTCAGTTAGAAATACCAAGGGTTCACACAAAACAAGGGGAGTCCGCCTTTAGTTACAATGAATCAGCTTCCAGAAGAGATCAAATGTGCTAAAACACTAGTCACATTTAAATCTAGACTCAAAACACATATTTTTGGCTGTGCATTTATTGAATGAGCACTGTGCAATGTCTGAACTGATTGCGCTATATTTTCACTGTTTTATTTATTTTTTTATGTAAAATCATTTTCTAACTGTTTTTAAATGTTTTAATCATTTTAAAAGTTTTAAAATTGCTTGTTTTATTTTTTGTTATTATTTTTCTTCATGATTATTTTACTTTCTTTTATGTAAAGCACTTTGAATTACCACTGTGTATGAATAAACTTGCCTTGCTTTGCTTTGCCTTAAACTGTCAAATCTATTTATTTATTTTTTTTGATTATCTATACACACAAAAATATTAATATGTTTTAATATTAGTTTAAAATTGTATTGGTTTAATTTCAGTTATCTAAAATAATTTAAATTAGATTATTACAATTTAATTTAATTTATTGATATATGTATTACATAAAATGTATCAATTTTTTTCTTTCAATTTAAATTATTTAATTAAAATGTCATTTTTATCTGTCTGTCTACACATAAATATTGAACAAAGTTTAAATTATTTATTATAATTTTAATTATATTTCAATTATTACATTTTTTAATTATTTCTATAATAGATTTTTTTTATTTCATTAAATATATCGATCTATCTGTCCACACAAACATTATTAGCAACTGTTAGCTTAAAATTAAATTAAAATATATTTTATTTAATATAATTTAAATTATTAAATTTATTTATTTTTCCATTGTTTACCTAAATTATTTCATTAATTTAATCTACAAACATAAATATTAATCAACACACAAATATATATTACTCATATTCTCTAAATTCATTATTTTCAAAATGTTTAATATTCACGTATGCTTCATTTCACAAATTCACAAACTCAAGACACACATCATACTATCAAAATCAAATTTTCGTTAAACACCTGAAAGTGGTTATTAAATGCATCTTCCTCTGTGTTTCAGGGTCCAGATGGAGATTTGGGGTTCGCCGGTATTCCCGGACTCAAAGGAGCGATGGGAATTCTGGTCTGTCTCTTCATCTTCTCAGTAAATCAGTGTGAATGTTTGTCGTCATCTCATTATGTGTGTGTGTGTGTGTGTGTGTGTTTCAGGGTGTCTCTGGTCCTGTAGGTCCGCTGGGAACGATCGGTCCGGTTGGGAAGCCTGTAAGTGTTTCGATGCTTCATTAGTGTTTATGACACGCGTGTTTTTCCCAATATCAGATAAAGGATGTGTTGGATGCTTTCTCAGGGTAACAGAGGAGCCAAAGGAAGCCGTGGAGAGATGGTAAGATGTGCTCTTCACACACATGTTAGATCACAGACTCGTCATATACTCTTATAGTATGTTTTGTATTTGGAAGGTGAATGTATGTAAAGTTTTGATGATCTCTTCCTTCAGGGGCCTCAGGGGCCACAGGGCACTCCAGGGCCACAGGTACATACACACTGTTATAAAACAGATTCAGGTCCTTGATTCTGATTGGCTGAGCCTCTACAAACATAAACATTTGTTTACTTTGTCTGGAGGACGAATGCTGTTGTTATTAATACCATTACACTTTATTTGCTCTGTTTAATTTTGTGAAGCCTTACTACGTTAATGGAATAAGCATTTTATAAAAGCAGTAATCCCTGTGAAGCCGTGGTTTACAGTGATTTTATAACAGCTACAGGGGTTTTAGTCACTTCTGCTGTTATAAAATCACTATAAACCACGGCTTCACAGGGATTAATGCTTTATTATCACACTGCAGAAAAATTATAAAGATAATCATGCTTAATGTTTCATGCATTTGTTAAGGCCTGAGCATTGCAAGGCTAACAGTTTGGCTACAGACATGCATAAGGGTGAGACGATGATTATTATTATTATTAATAGTTTATTTTGTTTTGATTGACAGGGGCCTCCAGGTTCCCCTGGCCCGTCGGTAAGATTCAAACCCGTCACTTGACTCTTGATTGTGTAATTGCACTCGTTAAACATTTACATGTGTCATTATTTCACATTTACTTTCATTCATTTGACACTTTTATTCCATGCAGTTCTTGTTGTCCTGTGCAAATATCTATAAACATTTTTAAATCAAGATGCATTTCATTGAGAAACAAAAATGACTTAAGATATTAAGTCTTGTTTACTAAAAAGATTTTAAATAAAATCTCAAAATTATTTGATTTTATCATTAAAACGAGAGAACATATCTATTGATTTAAACATAAAGTCACTAAATTCCCTTTATCTTTTGTAAGTTTCAGTAATCCACACACACTCAGGCCATCCAAGATGTAGATGAGTTTGTTTCTTCATCAGATTTGGAGAAATGTAGCATTGCATCCGTGTCTCTCCAATGGATGCGAATGGGTGCCGTCAGAACGAGAGTCCAAACAACTGATAAAAACATCACAATAATCCACAGCACTCCAGCCCATCAGTGAACATCTGGAAAAGACAAAGGAAGAAACAAATGAAAAAAAAAATGAAGGAACATACAAATTGAGTACATTGAAAATAGCAGAGTGCCTACGACAGATCCTTGTGGCACTCCATACACAAGGATTTTTTAAAAAAATGATTTTTTTTATCCAAACAGCTGATAAAAACATCACAAATAATCCACAGCACTCCAGTCCACCAGTTAAAATCTGGAGAAGACAAAGGATGAAACAAATGAAAAAAAAAGTGAAGGAACAGACAAACCAAGTATATTGAAAATAGCAGAAGGCCTAAGACAGATCCTTGTGGCACTCCATACACAAGGATTTTTTTTAAAAAGGATTTTTTTTATCCAAACAGCTGATAAAAACATCACAATAGTCCACAGCACTCCAGTTCATCAGTTAACATCTGGAGAAGACAAAAGATTAAATAAATCCAGCATTAAGATGCTTTTAACTCATAGGAGGAAGTGTTATTATGGATTATAGACTTGTATTTTAGCTGGAAGTTATGGTTTGAACACTTAATGCTGGATTTGTTTAATCTTTTGTCTTCTCCAGATGTTAACTGATGAACTGGAGTGCTGTGGATTCTTTAGATGTTTTTATCAGCTTTTCACACTCTCCTTCTGACGGCACCCATTCACCCCCATTGTTGAGCAAGCGATGGAATCATCTTAAATAAACCTGAATTTTGTGATCTTCAAGGACGCACACTACTGGAATAGAAAAGATGCCCTGGAAGGTTCTTTGAGGATGTTTCTTCACCCTCATTTGTTCTCGTCTCACAGATACGCATTAATACGGACGTTCACACGCTGATGGAGTCCGATGCACATCTAGAGCTGGAGGTGAAGACTTCTAGATTGCTTTCTGAAAGTCGATAACGTGCACTAATGAAGAGCAACCACAGAACTGTAACATGTTTTATTCCTGGCGTGTGTTCTCAGAGTTATCAGAACTCAGACGCGTCTCTGTCGCAGCAGAGCGCTGAGATCTTCAGGACACTGCGGTATCTGAGCAGCGTCATACACAGCATGAAGACGCCGCTGGGAACCAGAGAAAACCCGGCCCGCTTCTGCAGAGACCTGCTGGACTGCACACACACCATGAGCGACGGTGAGATCCACTCGGACTACAAGCTTCATGCTGCAGTATTTAGCAGTAATGATAAAGTGGCGTGATATATTCAATTAATTAACCAACTCATGATTCCAAAACTATCAAGGAATGTATGTCCTTCCATAAAAATAGTAATCAAGTGTGTGAGCCTTTTAATTTAGATTATACACTACCGTTCAAATGCTTTGAATAATTAAGATCTTTTAATATTTTATGAATAAGTCTCTTCTGCTCACCAAGGCTGCATTTATTTGATTAAAAATAAAGTAAAATTTGTGAAATATTATTACAACTTAAAATAACAGTTTCCTATGTGAATATCTGTTCAACTATAATTTATTCCTGTGATTAAATCTGTATTTCCAGCATCATTCCTCCAGTCTCCAGTGTCACATGATCTTCAGAAATCATGAAAATATGAAACATTTCTGATTATTATCAATGTTGAAAACAGTTGTGCTGATTCAGATTTTTGTGGAATCCGTAATATGAAATATTACAGACTTTCGACTGGTAGTGTAAACTTAATAGTGTTACTTTTTAATCATCCTAAGGTGGATTAAGTCCTTCCCCTTACGAAAGGAAAATATATTTACCAATATATTTCTTAAAATATATTGTGATATATTATTTTCCCTTTTAATTTTCTAATATTTTATATATTTGAATACATTTAATAATATATTGATGATACATATATTATATAATGTATTGCAAAATATACAAATGATTGCCGCTTTCAATATATTGCAATATATTTTTGTTTCATAAGGGTCACTCATCCATCCACTGACTCTACAGCTCACTGACTGAGTGTTTTGTCGTATCTGTGTTGATCAGGATTGTTCTGGATCGATCCAAATCTGGGCTGCACGTCTGACGCCATCCAGGTGTTCTGTAACTTCACGGCAGGAGGACAGACGTGCTTGAACCCCGTTACGACAGATAAGGTCCCAACAGCTGATACATGCATATAAACACAACTGAGAACCAAAACTCTCTTTAACACAGAGTTAGCATAGTTAACTAAAACTACTATTAAAACCATTCATTTAACTTCAACTAGCTGCCAAAGTAACATTTCTCATTTTAATGCAGTTTAACTAGACATACTAACATAACAAAATCTAAAATTAAAATTAATAGAAAAACTATATATGCGTACATAAAAACAAAAAAAACTACTACAAACAGATGACATAATTAATAAAACTTTAAAAGAAAAAAGAAAACTGGAAATGTAATTCTCTCTCAATTTTACTAAATTAAAACCATCACAACAGAAATTAAAACCATTTTAATAATAATAAAAAAACTCAAATAAAATATTAAAATAAACCTATAATAATTTCAACTTGAAGGGCTGACTAAAACTAAAAACTATAAAGATATATTTAAAAACTTACAAAAAAATCTATTAACTTGAAGTTAATCTAAAACTGAAATAAAAGATCATTAATTATAGGAATTATAGAACTAATTTATTTAATTAAATTAATTCTATATAAAAAAGAAAAACTACTGAAAATGACAAAAAGGCATAACAAAATTGCTAAAACTTGAACTAAAATTACAACTAAAATACTTTTTAATGAAATAACCTTTATTGATAATTAAATGATTGATTAATAATTGAAATAAATTATTTTATAACCATGTGTATCAGTTAGTTGCAAGGCAACATTTCTCTCTGTCATGAAGTTAAGATGTAGCACTAAAATAACTAGATACATTTAAAACAAAAACTCATAAAAATGATAGATTTTTTTTTACTAAGAACTAAGAATACAAATCCCTTAGTCAAATAATTTGTCCAACAGTCCAAAACAGTCTCTTATTCCCCCAAAATACACACATTTTAACTAAAATTAAACTATAGGAATCAAACAAAATAGTTTATTTTGTAAAGCCACTCTGTGAAGATATTGAGTGTTTATGATGAACTCATTTAATAGCATTAACCCTGCTGAGGTTTTACTGTAAAGACGAGTTCAGATGTATGAACATGATTCCTAACTAAAGAGAAAATGAATGAGAAGTATTTGATGTCAAGCTGCGATATCCCATTTCCTCTGAAGGGCAAATCTGATTTAAATTAAAATCTGGATTCCTATAAACCTGATCGTTTGTCAGCATCGGATGTAAACATACAGTTGCCAAAAGTTGCCACAGTACTCAGGAAAGTTGATTAAGTTAACAGTGAGTTTAAGAAGCTGTGTGTCTGACTCCACAGGCTGTGTTTGATGTGGGGAAGGTCCAGATGAAGTTCTTACACTTACTGAGCGTCTCGGCGACCCAAACCGTTTCCCTCCACTGCTTCAGCGACCCGGCGACCGTTGCCGTGGAAAAGCCTCGGGCCCTGCGTTTCCGGGGCTGGAACGGCCAGTTGTTCGAAGAAAACTCGCCTCGGGGTCCACATGTGATACAGGACGACTGCGAGGTGAGCTGAGTGTGGCTTAAAGGGATAGTTCACCCCAAAATGAAAATGTGACCATTTTTAGCTGAAACGGTGGCCCTTGGTGATTCATGAAATGCAAGTTTAATGGCACTTTGATGGCACTCCAGACCATATATTGATGTCTTATGAAGTGAAATGTCCAGTCTGTGAAAAAACATTATTTACATCATCCAAAATGTACCAAGAGATACCAAGAACACGGCTAAAATACTCAGTTTCACTTCAGTGATTCAACCCAATATTACGTATTCCAGAGCTAGTCAAATTCATACTTTTTAACCGAATAAATGCAATTGTTTTAGATTTATGCTGATTCTAATAAATGCATTTATTCAGATCAAATCAAATAGATGCATATAGTTGCAGAAATCTGACCCATTTAATTTATGCATGACAAATATGAATCACAAGTTTATTAGTTTGTTAAAACTGTATAATACAAATGTATGTTGCTAATATTGCATGCAATTCATATACATACATTTTAAATTCATGCCTAATATTTTTGTCTGCGTTTATCTGTATTTTTTTCTATTACCAATACAATCTGGACCCAGTGTGATGTATTTTCCAGAGAATGTATCTAGATGTTTGCCTGTTTGTCTGAACAGATCCGTGATGGCAGCTGGCATCTGTCACGATTCCTGTTTCAAAGCCAAGGCACTCAGCAGCTTCCCATCGTGGACATTCAAGGTGTCCATCCCTCGCGTCCAGGAGACCAGCGGCACGTGGAAGTGGGTCCTGTTTGCTTCCTGTGAAATCACTGAAGGACTTGAAACGGTCCTGATGCTTAAATCAGACCAGCAGTGAACAAACCCCACCGAAGACCAAGTTCGTCTCCAACCCCAGTGTTTTGAAAGACTGCTGTTGTGTATTATCTGGTGCGGATTTGACCTTTTCAAACATGCACAGAGTCTCGGGTAAAGTCCCTGCAGATTGTGTGGTTGATGTTTGTTAGCAAACTATGAAAAGGCCGACCTGGACTCTTTAGACGGTGCTCTACCTCCTTCACGTACAGGTGCTCGCGTTCAGGTGCATCAAAAAAAAATTGGCGTATCACATAAAAAAATGCTTGATAGAAAAGCTAGAAAGCACATTACATAAAAAAAAGGGGTGGGGGGTATTATATTAAACATTTCAAATGAAAACACAAAAAACTGCATAAAAATCTGAAACTTTCGGGGAATGTCAAAAAAATCTTGATGGAAACGGCAAGAAGTCCAAGAATTCATAAAAATATTAGTGTTTTGCAAAAAGCACATGGAAAGAAATGCATCAAATCGTGAAAAATTTGGGTTTTGCATAAAAAAGCTGAATGGAAATGGGAAAAAAGATTGTAAAATCTTAAAAGAAATTGGGGTTTCATATGAAAAAAATGCTGAATGGAAATGCCAAGAAGCACATAAAATCTTACAAAAAATGGGTATTACATAAAAAACGTATTACGTTATTACGTAACAAATTGGGTATCGTATAGAAATAATGAATGTAGACTCCAAGAACTGCATTTAAATCTTAAAATGTGCAGAAATTATTATTGAGGTGGCTACTTTATTGTTCAGTAAGAAAATATGCACATAAACTATGATGGAAACACATTTACAGCAACTCTTTATTGCTGATACTTTTCGCCAGTTTCTCGGGAAGTTGAGATTTTGTTTGCTCAAACATGGTACAGAAACAGCATTTTATTCACAAATGTTTTTTGTGATATTTGAATTTCTTTGCAAGTTTTAGATGGAAACAGCAACAGACCGATACATCTGTCAGAATCACTTTGAACACCTCAGAAACACAAGGATGCATCATTTTATCTACATCAGTCAATGGTTTGCATTGGTGTATTTGTGTGCGGTATGTTTCTTGCCGTATGTTGTTTGTTTGTGCTTGCTTTTTCTTTTGTACTTTTGCGTTTGGTCATTTCGATCACAACAAACCTAATTTATATGAACAGTGTGTTGATGAATAATGTTACACATCGGCTTAATATACTTTATACATTAAGGAGAAAGTTCGCTCGTGACTCTTAAAGAGACGCCACGAGTATCTCGCATGCATGAAATCGAAGAACAAGGATACTTGATGGGATTTTTAAGTGACATTGTTATTTTAAACCATTTTAATGTTCCCAAGTGATATCAATATGTGAATTTAAAAACAATCTTTTGAGATATTTGTGACATCTCTGACATAAGGAAGCCGTTTCTACAAAAATGACCCTAATTCTGAGTTTATATCTTGCAATTCTGACTTTTTCTCCGAATTTGTGAGATAAAAGTCACAATTACTGCATTTCGATGGTGAAAATGTGTTTCCATAAGGTCAGGGTCAGTCGACTTCTTCGTGGTCCTTCCATATTCAGCGTTAGCAATGAGTTAGTCTTTTTTATTTTCCCCTTATGTATATTTGGACATTATATGTTTGTTTATTTATGTTATCTTTTTATTTCTTAAAAATACTGTACTCCAATAAATTATATCTCTCAGAGATCTCTCTGGTCGCTCACCATTTAGATCGAAATCTTATTTATGTCAAATTTGTTTTTGTATATAAACACACAAAGGGAGTGCATATGTTGTTCTGGCAGCTGCGATTGGCCAGATTCAGATCACATGATCACACACAGGAAGAGTAACACTTGTTAACTTATGATTACAGTATCAAAACTGTCACTATTTGTGCCTACAGAAACAAAACAAAGACGAAAAATGTAAATACTAATATTTTACATAAAATAAAATGATTTAATCCCAATTTTCTCATGAGTTATTTAATTCTATGAATAAAAATGTCCTTTTTTTCATTGTGTCTGTCTGCATATAACTAACACTGCATATACATGGATCCTATTTTCCTTTAAAATAATTCAATATTAAAAAAAGGCTTCTAAGACTAGTTTCCTATTCTTTTTCTATTATATCTACTGTACTTGTTTTCTTTTAATATACTGTAAAACACCTTGCTATGTGTACTGCGTTGGGCTAACATAATTGTTACTGCACTTACATATTGTTTTTCTTTTGTTGGTTTTGATTGTTTCTATTGTCCTCATTTGTAAGTCGATAAAATATATATTTATAATATATATAAAGGCAGGCTTTGTCCGACTGTTCTCAGTTTGTTTATTTAAACGGGGAATCATATCAATTAATCCCAGTTAAGTATGGAGTGCCACAAGGATCTGTCTTAGGCCCTCTTCTATTTTCAATATACCCGGTTTGTCTGTTCCTTCACTTTTTGCATCTTCAAACATATTTATGTGACTGTCAGTAATCTGTCAGTAATAGCCAAGCTATAGCTATGATATTAACTGAAATAAGCTAAAAAATCTAATGTTTACAAATATAATATCCTCATTTCCATTCCGAAGATAACTGCTTTTCACGTTGAAACATCCAACACAAATCTACAAACATTTCAAGGTGAAGTAACTAGAAACCACTCCATTAATATGAAATGCAGCTCAAAATATGTGTTAGATGGAAACATTTTGCATTATGATTGAGTTCGAAGCTTAATTGACTATGTTTTAAATAGTTTGAGCACAGCAGTTCAGTTCACGAGTTCAATAGGAAATCAGAAAGCATTCAGGCATCTCAGACCATTCAAGTTAAAATTTCTCAGTGTACTGTAATAAATATTTTGGAAATTATTGTTGTATCTGATTGTTTCCCTTCTGTTTTGTGACACCCTAACATACTCATAACTAATAAAGGTGGCTTTTTATATTAGCATCAAAGATGGGTGTCTTAATTACGTGGTATAATTATATTTTAAAGTTAAAAATGAATTGGACCAGCGGACGGACAAACCCCACATTTGTGTTTTTATTTTGTGTATATTTCATCTCACAGTTTTGCACATTCAGTTTAACAACTTAAAGTCAAAGAGGGTAAACTTTATCATTCGACTGAACTGTGGTCGTATGTTTTAAACACTTCGACTACCTCTTCTTACACACACATGTATTATATGTACATTCTTGTGTTTTTGAAATTCTTAGCTCGGACTTTTCTTTCAGCTTTTGGCACTCCGACTGCTGAAAACTGTCGTAAAGAGAGCGCAGAAGACGGCAGACACGTGTGGAGCGCAGCACACGTGGTCGTTCAGTGTTTTGGTCAGAGAGAGCATCGAATGAATGCATATAAAAACTCTCTTGTGTTGAATATGTTACCGGTTATGGACATCAACGATAAAGCTGATGATGATCGGAGAGGAGTCAAGCGAAAGGTGGCTTTGTCCAGGTCAGTTACTGTAGTCTAAACAGGGTAAAATCACAGTGATTGTGAATATAACATTACATTTGTGTCGCATTTCTGCTAGTCTTGTTCGCCTGTGTAAAGTTAAATTCGTTCAAACATCTGTTTACAGTTATAAATAAGAACAGCGACGTATAATTCAGTACTATAATGTATTTACATTTTAATATTGTATATCACTTCTTCAGCTGTGACGTTTGTGAGAATAAAGAGGCCAAATACAGATGTCCGAACTGCATGAAACACACCTGCAGGTAACACACACACACACACACACACTCTCACTCTACTCAGGTTTATTGTACACCATTAATGACGATCAGTTTAATGATGTTGTGAAGTCATGCATCACTGTAGTCAGTGTTAATGCGGTCCTCAGTTTATAATGTATTTATTATTTAAAGAGGGGAAAAAAAGAAAAGACACAAAGTCTTCTTACTTGCCTCTACCATCAGAAATTATACATCAACCCATTTTAAAATCAGATATTGCATTACCATGAAAATGGTACATCAAAATCATGTTACAAAATGTTTTTGTTCATGCATTATAAAAATGAAAGTTTGGATAGTGCACTTTCATTTCTACGTTTAAAAATGTGAGTGACATTTAAAGGTTTAAAATAATAAAACTATACAGCTGCTTTTCAAGAAATTAGAATTTTGTGAAAAATTTAATTTCAGTAATTCAACTCAAATTGTGAAACTTGTGTATTAAATAAATTCAATGCACACAGACTGAAGTAGTCCAAGTCTTAATTGTGACGATTTTGGCTCACATTTAACAAAAAAAACACCAATTAAACATATAACAACTATACATTTGATATTATTAATTTAATAATAACAAAATAATATTAGTATAATGACAAGCAAATTAAAATTTATGGCATTATTCAGTGTTATTGTTAGCACTGTGATCAAACCTCGGCGTTATAATGAGTTTTGATAAATTAATAACAGTGTATGTAGTGTTCTTTGTTAATTTTTTTGGGGTTTTCTGTGTAGTTTGGCCTGCGTCAAGCAGCACAAGACGCTGTGGGGATGCTGCGGTGTTCGGGACAAGACGGCGTTCGTGCCTCTCGCTGAATTCGATGAGATCCACCTGCTGAACGGTGAGTATCTGCTCCGTGTTCACAGACAGCGCTGATGGACGTGATCACTGAGGAGCTGTGCTGTAGATTACAGGTTTCTGGAGGACACGGCTCGTCTGTCACAGCAGTCCAACAGAGACAACGTCCTGCTCCGCAGCCATCGATACCCGAAGGAGGTGAGAGCTCTGCACATCTGCTCCTGATGCTGACTTCAAAACCAGGTGCAAACACGCTGTTTCTTCCTCTCTTCTAAGGGCATGTGGTTGATCAGAAAAGCCAGACAGGTCAAAGTCACCCTGAAGCTTCTGCCCAAAGTCTTCAGCAAACACCGGGAGAACAGCACCATCTTCAGAAAAGCGTAAGTCTCTGGGTTTGGGAAGATTCGTCTTCTTGTGAAGACCACACTCCTATAATGTCAAATAGATTTTTTTTTTTTTTATTCTAAGCAGCTCATATGAAGCGTCCTAGATACAAGTTCTCAACTATTCTCTTAAGAACATGTTTTATTTCTCAAGCACATAATCAGAACGTTACATTAAATTTGAAAACTTTATATTTCATACATGCTGGTAAAGAAATGAAAAAAATGTATAGCGTGAATGCACTGTAAGTCGCTTTGGATAAAATGCATAAATGTAAATGCATATTATTTGAATAATAGCAATTTAATATATTTTTATTAAAATACACATAAGTATATATTATATAACGCGTGATTATTAAAGTTTGGTGTGTGCATCGTCATGCATTTTTTTTTTTTTATAATTTAGTTTAAAATTATATTTTATTAGCTATTTAATGTCTGTATATTCGTTTAATACTATTAACATTAAATATTATTAACATAACAGCATGACATTACTATTATTTAATATCTAATTATCAAAATGTGTGTGCATCATCATGTAGTCATCTTATTTTCTTAAGAAATTGTAATCATTTTAATAATAAAAAATATTTAATTTATTAATATTTTAATAATTTAATATTTAGACATTTTATACTACTTTAACAAAGTTTGATCAAAAACATATTTTTGTATTAATCATAATCATTATAAGAACGCACACGATTTTCATTGTGACTGTCTTGACGAGAAGCTCAGCAAAAGATAATAACATTCATAAAAATAAAAAAAATTGGCGAATGCAAAATATTAAGTTAGAAAAGATGAAAAAAATACTTTTTAAATGTAATTTATTTCTCTATCTATCTGGTTATTTATAATTAATATTTTTATATAATAAAAAATGTTTTTCTTCAGAATGTCTCATGCATTGTGCATTTAAGTCAGAAACCTGCTGTCGTCGCCCAGCTGTCTGCTGTTCTGCTGTGAGCCACATGGTGGCGCTCTTGCTAAGTGCAGTCAGTACAGTGATGTGGAGGGTTTTCTCTCAGCTGATGATGATTAATGACCAACCCTGACCACTTCTGCTCAATGGGATTCTGTTATATAATTTGTGTTTTCAGTGTGATGACAGAGAGCTGGCAGAACAGTCTGTGAGACTGCAAGAGCCTGGACTGCTCATAATTACTCTCTGTTCTCTTTTAATAAGCGTAATTAATGTCATTGAAGAGGAGAAGGAGGTTAATTGAACACACCTCCCTTCATGACATCACCGCATTCCATATATGGGAGCAGAGTGGGTGCTGGTGATTGGCTGGTGGCGTTGCTGGGGTGCTTGTGATTGGCTGTAGTGAGTGAGGGCATTAGTAGCTGGCTGGATGCTTGTGATTGGTCGAGTGAGTTCCAGGAGCCCTGTGATTGGGTTGCCGGGCTGCTTGTAAAATAAAATTAATTTGTGGCGAAATTAGAAATGTAGTGTACTATCAGTATTGTCAATCTCAGCTGTATTTATTGGCATTATGTTTAGCAACATTTGGATAATGATGTTTAAAGTCAACTCTAGCTTTATTTACAGTATTAAATAGGAAAATAATGTCAATAATGTAAAATGTTCAGTGATGTCATCATCCAGCTTAGTGCAGTTCAAATAGTAGAATTTGCATTGAAATGAAAATTTACCATGAACTGGTTCTGCAGCATATTTGGTTTAGTTATTTGTTGTTTGCTTGCTTTATTACGCTTCCTGATTGGGTAAAATAATAACAAATAATCAGTGATTAATGAATCATGAACAACCCTTGCACAAATAACCAGTATTATAATCATTTGTAACTTTTTAGCATTTCACATTTCCACATCTTAGGGTCATGTTGTACAAATCATGCAGATATTATGAATCGCTATATTGTTGACTTGATATTTCTGATGCATTATAATTATTTAATGTAGTTGTTTTGGGACAAGTGGCAAGCTTTAAGACTTTTTTTAACTTGGCTGTCAGCTTCCTGGAGTAAAATACCATTTTATTTTAGTAATTTATCAATGAAGAAAAAAGGGCGGGTTTTTGGTTCCGTCCATTGGTTGTTGATTGGATGGCAGCAAATCTGAATGCAAGCTTGTATTCAATTACACGAAAGGGGCGGAGTTTACGCTTATAAAGTGATTGACATCTGAAATGCATAGATTAGTCAGTTCACTAGAAGGTCAAGTTTTGGTATTCTCGAAGCCATGATATTTCAATAAACTAGCGAGGTCAAATTTGTAAAATGAATAAACCTCTGTATAGTTACATCAATCGCAATAAGGTCAACGAGAAGAGAAGTAAGGCTTAGTTTCCCATTTTGTCAGCTTTTTTTGTGTATGGAGTGCCCCAAGGATCTGTCTTAGGCCCTCTGCTATTTTCAATGTACTCGGTTTGTCTGTTTCTTCACTTTTTGCGTCTTCAACCGTGTTTATGTGACACTGTCAGTACTAGCCGAGCTCTAGCTATGATATTAACTGAAATAAGCTAAAAAAAAAAATGTTTACAAATATAGTATCCTCATTTCCATTGCATACCGTAATCTATATCAGATGATCTTGCCCTTAACAATTCATCAAAACAAAGATTGGTTGCTTAACTTGTCAGTCACAAGTTCTTTTATTAGCGGCCATGTCTTGACCAAAATAAGCTGCAATGTGGATCAGAACTTATTTGTCTGAAAGCATATGTCAAGCCGTATAGCAGATGTTTATGTGCAGTACGATCTAATTACATTAGATACATTAGATACAGATGACATTGAACTGAATCTCATTCATGCTCGACTGACAGAAGCAGGACAGATGCGGGAGAGAAATCATCCTCCGAATGTACCAAGTACACAATATCAGAAGCAGATGTTGAGCGCTGCACAAGGTTAGCGACACATTTCGGACGCATGTGGCACGAACCTGAACGATGGCAGCGCGGTTGGGTCAAAGTTCACCGCTTCAGTTGTGTTCCAAGACGTTTCTTGTTGGCGTGCTGTTTACTGCTGGAATGAGTTCTAGATGAGGTTTTACTGCCACTGCATGAGTCTAAATCACTGTAAACCTATTGCGTGTGCTTTCTCTTGAGGATCGCTGTCAGTTCCTTAACAAGCCACATTGCAGAATTCACGAATTCTTTAGTAAATGATGAACAGCGTTCGTTTTGGCATCTCGAGGAACGCGGATGGAACAGGGTGTCCTGTGCTTGCAGGGTTTACAGTGGGGACACCCAGGATTTTTCCTGTCTGTGCCGTTGTTGGGTAATTTTTGGGGTGTTTTGCTGTCGCCGTGTACGGTTATAGCATCTGGCTTTTCTCTTTCACACCGATCGCCTGGTCATTTCGTTTTCTCTCTGTTCTGGCACCGTTAGCCACGTTCAGGACGCCGGTGTCGGCATTTAGACGCTACGCAGACTTCACCGCTTGGGGACTTTGAACAGATACGGCTGTCAAAGCTGTTACATTTTTTTAGTACAGTTTTTAAAGATACTGTGATCACCATTTCCCTGTGCAAAACTGACCAGCTCAATACTAAATTGCTTTGGGCGGTTGCCTGTTGCTAGGGTTTTTTGGGATGTGTGTATGCTTTTGTATTTCTAGGTCTTCATTCAGGGTTTAAAAGCACATTTCTGAAAATTCAACTAACAGCTTACAGCTCGTACCTCAGATACTCTGCTAAAAACATCTGTTTGGTTTGGATTGTCATGTCTGTCGCGATGAAATCATGCATTTTCAAGCCGTATCAGTTTAAACTTCAGAAACCTACCTACATTCAAGTGGCATCAAAAAAAAAAAGGGGTCTTTACAGTGCTCGATGTCTTTTGGCTTCTGCAACATGGACAGTTTGAGTAAAGATCTGGACGTGATCGATCAGATGGGAGCTGTAGCTGAGGGCTAACCAGGTGTTTTAAAAGCACTTTATGATTTTTCCTCGCCCAGGGCCTACAACAGGTGAATAAGTGGGATGACCTGAGCTCATCGCTGAAGAATCCTCATCACCTTCTGTATCCAGCATCATAATGAACCACAAAACCTGTGTGGATAGTTATTAGACAGCTCGCCTCTATTCGTTTTATATTTTGTGTGTGTGCCAATTTGGGAGCCTCTAAACAAAAATATCGAAGCAATATCTAAAAATGTCTTGAATCAAGATATTTAGGGCCGAGACCCTATTGGAATTGCTCCGTTTATTATTTTACTTGACATTCAAAATGATATATGATGAGAAGCCTTGTTTTCTGAGAAATTAAACTAAATTAGGGGGTCAGATATAAATACATATTTCCAAAGGAAATTGGCAGATATTTTTTGTCTTGGTGACAGGAGCCTCCAGTATAGAAGAATCTACAAATATAGTGCACAAATACATAGGAATTAGGTAATAAAAGTGGAATATAACAAAATATTATGTATAAAATAATTATGTAATGTATAAAAAAGTGAATGTTTTGATAAGTGAGTTATTCATAGACTGATTTGTTATAAAATGCAGATTCATTCAGTTATAAGTGTTTTCGGTGTCAAAATAGAGCAAAATAGTCATGATTGATAATATAGTCTAAAATGTAAGGCACCTAATATTTATTAGTACTTCACTGAACTGTTTTATGAATACAGTATTACTTTAGAAATGTGCTGCTGCTATTCGGGAAAACAGTTAAGTGTTTCTATCTTCTTGTTACTCCGTCACAGGGATAGCTGGATGTCTTTGTTTATATTAGGGATTTCCTGGAAAGTCAGTTGTTTTATTACGTCTATAAAACGCCCTCTGGCTTCAAGTATGAAGGAAACCGACATTACACTGTGTATGCTCACAACAACCTATAAATAGGAAGCATAGTGCTTCTCTCTAAAGAAACAGGAGGGTGTTTTGTCTCTCTGTGGATGCATATGAATTGTTGATCTCCTCATGGACAGTTTGAGAAAGATCTGGATGTGATCGATCAGATGGGAGCTGTAGCTGAGGGCTAACCAGGTGTTGTGAAAGCACTTTATGATTTTTCCTCGCCCAGGGCCTACAACAGGTGAATAAGTGGGATGACCTGAGCTCATCGCTGAAGAATCCTCATCATTTTGAACAATAGGGGCCTGCAGTATTTATACATTTGTTTTTGTTTTTCAGAAATTCTTGTTTTTGTTTAAATTCCGTGAATTTTACTTTGTAAAAATACTACTACTGGCCAGATCTCGGAGTGTTCTTCAGCGAGTGTTGCAGTGAAATGAATGGACTTCAATGCTGGAGCTATTGGCTGCTCCATGACGTGCTTTACTTCTGCATTCCTCCGTTCCTATGGAAGCCTATAGGAGTGTCACAACTCTTGTTTCTCAATGCCTCTGGATGTTACTGAGCAGTTGTTTGGTTGGGGTGGTTGTCTCCCGTTGCTAAGTTCTGATTGATGGTTAACATGTTGCTGTGTGATTGCTGGGGCGTTCTGAATGAGTGCAAACTTAAATATTAAAAACTCAAATAGAAAGAAGATAAAAAATGTAACCGCGCTTTTGAGTCAGTTTCTTGGATTACGTAAACAAATGGTCAAAACACGTCATAAAGTCCATAGAAATGTCTCAATGCCTTATTTCTGTATGAATATCAAGTTATTCCATTCAGATTTAAGATAGTGATCCTTGACTTGGCAAATATTATCATTCAAGAGCTGAAAAAATAAATAGTTCTGAAAGTGATCCCAATGATTTCCAATGACCGGAAGTTTTTTATAGTTTAACTATTTTTAGAATTATGTTTATCGTTATAGTTCGCATCCTTGGTGTGAATGGGCCTTTAACCAGCAAGATTTCTTAGACACAGATTCCTTGTTTTTTTTTTTGGCTCCATTGTTAGATGTTTAATGTAGTTTAAATTGTAAAACGTATTTTTAATCCATTTCTCAGAAAACAAGATATGATATTTTGGATACTAAAGTATCTTGATTTAAAAGTGCTTGGTCAGTTCTACTAGAAAGCAAGCTAAAAATGTCGAGGAATAAAATCCCTTTTTCCACTAGAGCAAACAAAAGTTTCCATTGGAGGTGTAACAATGCTTCTGCACCTGGTATTTCCTCCACGCCTCCACCTTGAGCTCCATCAGGCCACCAAGCCCAAGCAAACCTTTAAATTGCTTTGCCTGGAGGGAGCGTCTTTACACCTGTGTTAGAAACCCTGCTCCACCCCGGCGCACCGACCAAACCTCCACCCGACCTGCTGCCCACCCCAGGCTGGGAACTCAATCCAAACTCTCCTCCCAATAACTTCCACATCTGATCTCACTTCAGAAGCATGCGTTTCGGTGGAGCTGATAAAATGTCCTGGTTGTGTAACCGTGCCATCTGGTTTGGTGTGCACGCTCAAGTCCTGGCGGAGGCTCTTTCTGGGATTGGCACGCGGGGTTGGATGGAAGCAGATGAGCTGGCAGACGATATGTGATTCTTCTCATCTTAGTCATGTCATTCGTGACACATGTAGAAAATAAGTGGGCGCTGAGTGTTTTATTCCACCTTTGGAGCATTTTGACTCATGCGGAGTTAAACGAGAGACATGTCATGTTAAGAGCTCATCAAACAAACAGTCAAGGTGTTACGATCTGCCGGATAAACTGCGATTCAATGCAACAGTCTGGTTCCAGAAGTTATATTCTATGCTTTCCCCATTTTTATTCAAAATTTGATATAACTACTAATAAAAAAAAGACTTGCCGTAAGCTCTTACGCTGTTAATCGATATAAATGTGTTCCTGTAGCTCAATTGGTCGAGTAAGAGAAGGTTGTGGGTTCGATTCCCTGGGAACACATGATAGGTAAAAATTGATAGCCTGAATGCACTGTAAGTCGTTTTGGATTTAAAAAAAGCGTCTGCTAAATACATTTTTTATAAAGCACTGCTGCACTACTCCTGATCCTGCTGGAAAACAAAAACAAATGTGCAAATATATTGTAAAAATATTGTATACATATGAATTTGTGCAATGAACTTAAAATATATTGTATCTGTACTATAACCAACATAGTTTTATATATTTTTTTCCCATTCATTTTAAGTTACATCATATGCTGTGCTTGATGGATAACCGCTCATTCCCCCATTATATATTTTAATCAAATCAGAATGAGTTATATTGTGTTTAATCATAGAGCCGGTTGGTTCAGTTCATGTCTTTAATCTCTTTAATTTATGGTTTATTTTAACAGTGAACATTGGGAAATTTTAATTGGTGAACTGTGAACACAAGATCATTTGTATTCTATTAGTGTGACAAGTTGCATTGAATATTGATGGATCGTTGGTTGGCAACCATTGGACAACCTCCGCTCACTGAGTGTTCATACCAACTGTGATTTAATTATCCTGTTTATAGTTTCTATTTGGCATCATTGCTCATTTGAATAAACCCGCTCTCCACTCAACTGTGTGGTTTCTTGCTCAACTCTGAACTGGATAAAGTGCAGTGAGTCTTCAGCAGACGCGGCTGGCACAGAGAATGGGATCGTGGCCAGCTTGTATTTCATCTGTTCATCCTCATACTGAAGCTGACCGAGCCAAGCTTGACTCAATCGAGCGCTGATGCATGTTTCATTAACTCTCTGCAGCAGCTGTGGAAGCGGTCAGCGCGGTTTCATGTACTTTGGATCTGGTAAAGAAAGCCTTCATGTTTTGTTGTGTGTGTGCTCCAGAGCCGCGGCTCAGCTCCAGCTGGATTGTCGTCATCATAACTGTGTGATGCCCAGCATCGATTCACTACCTCCCAAAGCACACCTTCTCGATTACATTAGCAACGCTGGCCCATGGACGCGCCAACATGTTGTTCCAGTAAATAGTGATGTTTGATGCCAGACAGGCCTGTGCTTCTGTCCACCATTTACTGTCGTACATAAAACGTTCCTTACTGGAAAAACACATTTGCTGCTGGCTGTCAAACGAAACTTCTAGGAAAAAAACACCAGCTTTTCTGTTTGAACATCTAGTCATCTGTGAGTTCAGTGCATCCCATCGATCTGATGTGAGTCGATCACATATAGTGTGGTATGAGCTCCCGATGGGCTTCTGGGAAGCGTAACTCAAGCTTCTGGTTTTGTTCCTGCAGGGAAAGACGGATCTACTGGCACCTGAAGATCCATTTTCCTCAGAGCGACGCCGTTTATTCGGAGAGGTATAAAAGCCCTTCTTTTCTCTAGTGTTTCAGAAGTGTTTATTTGGCGCTTTGAGGATTCTGGGATTTGCCTGATGCAGAAAATGAGGACAGAATAATAGTATAATGAAGATATCATTAATTTAATTCTTAAATTTAATGTAACCATTAAAACGAAACCCAGAAAATTTAAAATGGAATTCATGGCATTTTGGAATAAATTTAATGGATTTCACATGGCTGTAAAAATGCCTTTTGTTAAACTTTTATTTGATATTTATTTTATTAATTAGACATGCTTTTTGGTTGTTTAAAAATTTAATTGTTAACGTTTTATGAATTCAGTTGATTAGACATGCTTTTTTATTCTAATCGAACCAGTAAAATGGAATCCAGAAAAATTCAAATGGAAAAACATTGAATTAAAAAAAAAAAAAAAAAAAAAGATTTTTTTTTTAGAGAAAATCTAATTGTTATTACCCTTTAAATGGGAAACATTGAAGTTTGAAAAAAATAAAACCGGATTTGGGAGAAAATTTAATTTTAATGGGAAACATTACAATAAAAAGGATATGTAAAATTAAATGTATTTAACTGTTAAAAAGTTTAGTTGTTAAAGTTTTATGAATTCAATTGATTATGCATGCTTTTTAATTATTAAAAAGTAGTAAACCATTAAATATACGTAAATGTATTTATATATTTTTTTTCCCGATTTTTATTTACATTTTAATTAATAATTTTTCATGATTTTAGTAATCCATTAATTCATAATTCAACCCACTTAATTGATTCAACCATTAATATGAAATAAAACTGGTATTTGGGAAAAAATAAAACAAATAATGTCAAAAGCCAATAGTTCATTAAAAAATGGAAAATCCTTAAGGATTTACTCTCAAAAACCATCATAATGACCTTTATATCATTCCAAATCCCAGATGTTTTGGAGAACATTTCCGAGTAACCAAGATCTTAAAAAAAAAAAAAAATCAATGAGTAGTTCATTGGATAAATGGCAAGCCGAATGGAAAAAATGTCAAAATGACAAATGATTTTAAATAAATCGTGTGGCGGGAGTAATGTGAAATCCAGACATGACTAAGTTGAGTACAGAAGGTTTACTATAAGCCATATGACTCATTGGTATTTATTGATAATGCATATTGTTTCTTGTCTGCCAGTCATGGGACAGTGATTTTTAACTGAGATGGACCCAAAACGTTGTAAAATGGACCCAAAAGATTTTAATTATATAATATATATTAGAAAAATCTATATAAAATCTATATCTGCTATGCAGTAAACTGTGAAGCTCATATGAAAATATCTCAATACTGTACAACCTTACAACAACAAGTGCTTTGAACTATTGAATGTTTCTACAGAATGATGTTTATCCCCTAAGGGTGGATAAATATTGACATCATTTTAATTTGAGGATGCACTGTCTGTTTAGTTTGACTTCATAATTTGGTTCTCTCTTTCCTCAGGTGTCCTGATAACCAGCAACTCGACCAGATTCTCAACAACTACATTCATCCTTCAGAATCGGATCCAGTCAAGCGGCAAAAGTATGTTTCATCTCGTCAAAACACCCAGCTTTCGTCAACGCCTCATGTTATCTTGAGTCGGTTGCCAGATTTCAAGAGTTTCAATCCCCCCTATACGTTTTCTAGCCGGTCTTTTACTTGATTTTCCCAATCTGGTGACCATGAGCACACTTTACTACAAAAAAAATTCTGGTTTCTATTGAGATATTCTGCTTAACTTCAACAACTAGTTCAGTTTAGTTCCTTACACACATAAGATGCTTTCTTAAAGATCATAATTTGGTGTAATGCTGTGTTCACACCAAACGCGAATAGAGCGTCTGGCGCGAATGATTTCAATGTTAAGTCAATGCAAAGGCGCGTTTACGCGCGTCTGGAGGTCTCGCGGCGCGAATGGGGCGTTAAGCGCGGCGCGGAAGATGCGAATTCGCCTCATTCGCGCGTCTAGTTCGCGCGAATGACGCGAATTGACGCGCGAATAGAGCGCTACGCGCGAAACGCGCGTTAAGCGCGAATGGTGCTTTTTGTGCATTTAGCGTTTGACGCGAATTCGCGTCTGCCGCCCGAGTTAAAAAATTTGGACTTTGGCGTCAATTCGCGCCGCGTTAACCAATCAGGAGCCTGCTAGGAGTCACTCATTCAACAGTATGTTCCTGCAGCCTCCGGTTGTGCAGGAATACCCTTCTCCACTCATTCAACAAGGAGGAACGACAGATGTTGTCAGTGAGCAGTCAACCGGAGCTATATGACAAAAGTTCATATTTTTATAGAGACAGGAATAAAAATGACCTATATATATATATAAAACATATTAATAGATAAATTGAAAATAGGCCAAAGATAAGAAACGTTTCATTTTACCCCAAACGAATTATATTTTATCTTGAACCACTAAAGACACATCAGAGCCAGCGGCAAATGTCAGAAGATCTAGCCGAGCCGAGGCTGCTCTCGGCGGATACATGATGACGGAGCTCCCGCTGATCGCATGGAGCTCATCTCCGAGATCGGTGAAACACATTTTTTAAATAGACGCTGTCATTATAAATAAACCGCATATTTGAGTTTAAAACAACTACATTCTCGCCTGAAATACTTTTAAAACTACATTTCATGACACAATAACAGTAATATTTTGAAAATTATCCGAACAAAAATGGCGGTTGAAAATGCTGCGTGAACTCCGGTGGCAGAAGCCCCCCCATGACGCGAATTCGCGTCTGTGGTGAAGTTAATTTCACGCGCGAATGAAGCGAATTACTTGCGCGAATGAAGAGAATGATCTCAAAATGGTCAAGCGGCAAACTAGGCGCGGTAGACGCGAATTTGACGCTCTATTCGCGTTTGGTGTGAACACAGCATAACAGAATATGTTGACATGCTTTAATGTAAAAAAAAACACATTATTGTTCAAATACTGTACATTGTTGTCTGTCCTCTATGCCCCGCCTCTCTCAAACGCATCGTGTTCTACAAAGTCCCGCCTTCCTAAAGCACAGTCTGCTCTGATTGGCCAGCTGACCCAGTGCATTGTGATTGGCCAAACACCACAAGCACTCGTTGGAAATGTAAACCCCTTTCCATAATCGCCAGACATTTTCCCATTTCTTGATCGTCTGCTTCTCATTTCGGATGTTTAATGTGATCTCGGTGACTTTTTACGGCTGAAATGTGGCGTAAGTGCAACATTGTCAGTCGGTGAGATTGTGTCTGGCCCTTTTTAGTGGTTTATTGGTGTCAGACTCACACGGAAAACTGGGACAGATTCATTTTTTTTTAACTTTTCCACGAAATGCAGTAATGACTTGATAATTAACATGATGAAGTGGAGCATTTACTCGTTATTGTTTCTTCATGAGAAGGTTTTAGGGATCACACGTCATTATCATGGCTTGCAGATCAACAAAACGTCTTGAATGTAGAAATGGTTTGGAGTTAGAAATAAACTCTTTACAGTGTGATAATAGGCCACACAATCAACTCTAGAATAGAGTTGGGCGTCTCTGCTCTTAATCCAGCCGTCTTTCAGGGAGGGGTTGAGAGTTTGCTGACGTTCAACAGCTAAAGTCTTTTCCTCCGGAGACCAGTGCTGATTCATAACAGAAACTCATTAAGCATGTACAGACGAGTCGATTAAAGAGGTGGAGGATTATCTTGGAAGGAAGAGATCACCTGGAAATTAACATTTGCTGTAAGCTTACTCCTACTTGGGTCACCCAAGATTAGGATGAGTTTGTTTCTTCGACAGATTTGGAGAAATGTAGGATTGCATCCGTGTCTCGCCAATGGCAGTGAATGGGTGCCGTCAGAACGAGAGTCCAAACAGCTGATAAAAACTTCACAATAATCCACAGTCCATCAGTGAACATCTGGAGAAGACAAAAAGCTGAAACAAATCCAGCATTAAAACATTTTTAACTAAAATATGAGTCCATAATAAGACTTCCTCCAGTGAAAAAGTGTTGTTAAGTGGCTAAGTATTAAGTTATAAATTCAGTTGATTATATGTAATACAATTCTATTGAACTATTTAAATGGAATCCAGAAAAAAATTAAATGGAAAATATGGAATTTCTGGGAAATGTCATCATAGTTAAACCTTTAATACAGCTTTGTTAAATCGTATAAATTACATGATTTTAATTTGTTCGACAAGCTTTTTGATTACTAAAACTGAATTTTAACAGAAAAGCAGACTCTAAGAGAAATTAAGACCCTACAAAATGTAACTTTTGTTAAACCTAAAATAAATTGGTGTTTAATTAAAGAATTTCATGGTAAGTATCAATTAGTTAAAATTACTTTTCGACTACCAAAATTAATTCCAGGAAAAACTTTTCAAGGTTTTTTGGTCCAAAAAAAAATAAAGCAGAAAAAAATTAATTTTGAGAAAATTTTTACTGGTGTTATAGGGCCATACAACTTATTAATTTAAATATTTAATTCATATGCAGACACAATGTGTATTTGTCACTATTTTATCTGTTTTAAAGCTCAAACACACAGCTTTTCACTTCACAAGACATTAACTGGAGCGCTGTGGATTATTGTGCAGTTTTTATCAGCTGTTTGGACTCCCATTCTAACGGCACCCATTCACCCCCATTAGAGAACAATGGCATTTCTCCAGATCTGATGAAGAAACAATCTTTTCTATATATTGGATGACCGGCGGACGAGGACACAGTTAGCAAACGAACCAATCTCTTCCGATCCCACAACCCTCTTAATTGTAGCTAGTTGTGTTTAACAAACCAAGTCCACTGCGCTCCTCCTAAACGCTCTCAGATGTTCTGGGCTCCTGACGGACAGCACATCACGTCCAAGTCTTTCTCCCTCGTCTCCGTGTGTTACACAACATCGAGAGCGGCGACTGGGTTGTTTATATTTCAGGAATCATCTGTCAGAACATGTTCCACGCTTCCATCTGAATGAGAGAAGCTTGAACGATGGCTTTTATCAGAATAACCATCGGCTTCAGAAACACAGTTTCTGTGGAAACGTCATTGTAACGTGGAGTTTGTATGAATAAAACAAAAGTGGGGCTGTAACTTAACCAAACCGTGATCTGGAGTAGTGTCTGTAACCATTTCACCATTTAATTTGAGAAAAACAGAAATATAAAGGCCTTCACTGCAATCCGCCAAAATAGTTCAATATGACTTTTGCAACAGAAATAAATTACTATTGTACAGTAGAATGTACTTTACAGTATACAAATAATAATAAACCTTTATTGTAGTTCTTTTTATTATAAATATTTTATTATAAAACATTATCAATTTTTTATGGATTTTTTTTTATTTGCTATTTTTTGTTTAATTTATCATATATTTATGAATTTGGTTACCAAGTTTGAACAGTTAACAGTTTTCTTATATATAAATTATTATTATTAATAATGTGTATATATATGTGTGTGTGTATATATATATATATATATATATATATATATATATATATATATATATATATATATATATATATATATATATATATATATATATATATATATATATATATATATATATATATTATTAATTATAATAATGTATGTTCTTTATTTCTATAATAATAATATTTTTTTTTAGGAATAATCACAGCTGTTCTTACCTAGTTTTATTTGAACCATAAACATCTGTTGTGCAGCACTTTTGTTTGCCAAAAAATAAAATGGTTAAAAAATAACTTTAACTGTTTTTAATAATACATTTGAATTAAATCATAAATCCAGAAAAACAGACAAAACAGAGTTTCTGAAAAACAAAATATAAATAAAATAAATAAATTAACGCCCACTGTTATTGATAAAATTGTAATATAATATTAAATTGTTAAAGTTCAGTTGATTGGAAATGCTTTTTGTAATGCTAGAATTTTTGGAATTTAATTTAAACCATTTAAAGGAATCCAGGAAAATTTGAGGAACACTAACATGGAATTTGGGAATACATACATGCATTATACGAGTACATTCAGTGTTAAAGTCAACACGAGTTCAAAACTGACACGGTTTAAATTTCTTAATGTGCATTCCTGTATCCAGACAGATCGAGTCATGTTATGTAAGTAAAGTGTGTTACGATTGCTGTTTAAAGGCGTTTTTCATGTGTGTCACCATAAGCTTATCGACACACACCCTCCTGTCGAGTGAGGACACAGATGTGAATGTACACTGTTTCTTCATCTGGAGAAGGCTGATTTCATGTGTGTTGTGTTTTCAGGCTAAAGATCTACGTCCACAGTCCTCCAGAGGACATCAGAGTCTTTCTGAAGTCAGAGGAAACACAGCCCAACTCTCTCAGGTAATAACATACGCTAGGAAATAGACACTCAACAAACACGACAGCGGTGAGAAAGCAGCGGTTCAGAAAGCATCTGATCTAGAGATGTGGACGTTTGCAGCAGCTCTACTGTAATTACATCATGTCATGTTTATGCAGATAGCGCTTTATACTCTAGATGCTTTCAAACATGCAACGTCACAGTGTTGAAGTGTCGCTTTCCGTTAGATATGCTGTTCCTGCTCCACATGAATTGCTCAATATTTTAACAATTTACAAAATCTGAATTATAGCCTAAAGACTCTTGTCACTCAAATTTTAGATTTATAAAAAAAAATTTCATGTACATTTTCACTTTATAATGTTTTATTTATTAAGTTTTTTTTTATTATTATATTATAAACAAACGCTCCTCAAAAGATCCTGAGGATCAGATTTGAGACTCTAAAACATGATTGATGGAGAATCAGGTAAAGCTGAGCTGCTTCAGTCCAGTAAGAGTTCATCTGGAGATATTACTGACCTTATTCTGACCTTTACTTGATCACAATCAGGAAAGATCTGACACGAGCTGAAGCTGAAGCTTGTACAGTTACACTAGAAGAGCTTTTACTGATCAAACACTCTGAACTCTCCTCAGAGACAGAAGACACGAGGAGATCGAGCGTGAAACCGGTTTAACAGTTAAACTCATTTAGAGCCTTAGAAGTTCAGACGTTATAGGGTTAAAATATTGTTCTACCTAAGAATGTTACATTTTGTAACTGTTACATTTTTTAAATCTAAATATTCGTTCAGCGTTAGATATATTAAAAACAATAGTTTGCACATTATAATATTTTGCAGAGGAATTTTTTTACGATTTGTTTTTATTTTCCAAGTTAAATGCTTTACTCTTTTTACATTTATTTATTTATTATACATTTTTTTTTTATTTAATGTAAGGAACATTTCCCCATGCATGTTTTAAGCTAAATATTCAGAAATTTGTGTAATGCTAAATGTATTTATTAGTTGTTTTATTTATTGTTAGATTTATGAAAGTGGATTTAGCCTCCGGTTTCTTTTTATGGAGCCAAAACATGAGCGCTTCCTCTCGCGTTCATCACCGGAGAACATCGACACGGATGAATCACAAGTGAATCAGTTCAAATGAATCGCTTCAGAACTTTGATTCAGTTGCATCGGTCATGTGTGCACATGTAATACACTGCTTTCTATTGAAGTAATGTCATTTATTTCTGTGATTGAAAAGGAATTGGTGCTTTTATTAATGGAGGATGCGTTAAATTGATTAAAAGTAACAGTGAAGGCTTTTCTAATGTTACAGAAGATTTCCGTTTCAAATAAACGCTGAGCTTTCTGTTCATCTGTGAATCCTGAAAGATCGAATGCATCACGGTTTGCATCAAAATATCGTGCAGCACAACTGTGTTCAACACTGATAATAATCAGAAATGTTTCTAATTCTGATTTCTGGAGATCACTGAAGACTGGAAATACAGCGGAGCTTCACTGAATTAAATTACACTTTAACACAGATTCACATAGAGAAGTTAACGTTTTAAATAGTAATAATATTTCACAATTTGACAGTATTTCTAATCGGATGAACACAGCCTTGGTGAGCGGAGGTCAATGAAAATGTTTCTAATTGAATTGACTTGGAAGTGTGTTCCCAGTGTGTGGTGATACAGTGAATATCTTCCTCTCTGACTCGTGTCCCTGCTGTTTTCGGCAGGTTTCTGGAGCTGGATCTGAAGAAGAGTCTGCAGGAAAACCTGATGCAGAAGACCATCGTGGAATACCCAGAAGTCTTTGTGGTTCTGAAGGAGCACAGTCAGGAGTACCTCACTCTCAGAGCAGGTACAACACACACACACACACACTCTCTCACATACACACACTTAAGCCACTTAAGTTTTGTAACAATTCAACACACTGCCCAATTTAGTCATAAGTAAAATATTACAATTATGACTAATCCTTTTTTATATTTTTATAAATTATTAACATTATATCAGTTTAATTAAGTGAAATAAGAATAATTCATAGGTTAGAATTAATGTTATTCGTGACCCTGGAGACCAAAATCATCTGAAAGATGAATAAATGATTTGTTAGGATCAGACAATATTTGTGTTAAATATATGAAAATGTGTGTGTGTGTGTGTTAGTCTGTGTGTGTGTGTGTGTGTGTGTTAAATATATGAAAATGTGTGTGTGTGTTAGTGAGTGTGTGTGTGTTAGTCTGTGTGTGTGTGTGTGTGTGTGTGTGTGTGTGTGTGTGTGTGTGTGTGTGTGTTAAATATATGAAAATATTTGCATTTCCATCAAAATAGTTGTTGTTTTTTTTCTGGAAAAACAACAGTCCCTTGTTAGATGTATTATTCACTTTAATGTCATGTTTTTATGTAGTCATTTATATTGTTATTTTTTTATATTTATTTAAATATTAATTTAGGTCTAAAATATTAAATCTTAACTTTTTTAATATATATATATATATTTCTGTATTTATTAGATTTTTTTTCTTATTTAGTATTCAATACAATAAAACATATGTATATATTCAAGTAATTTTTTATTATTTTAGCCCATCATAGTTTATCTTATCTTTTTTTAATTTTTTTTTATACTGTTTACACGTAACAGTTTTCACTTTTTTGCTTTTCTCTAGACCTTGCACAGATTAATTAATCAGATTTAATCAGATGAATCACCTTTTAATTTTCTTCTCCTCTAGAGCGTCCCAGTGCTGCATCGGCGAGCATCAGCAGATCCTCATGTTCCCCGGCTGAACCTCGCTCAGACGCTCTTCTGCACGTGGCCAAGAAGCCCAGAGTCTCCGAGGACGAGGAGCTGGAGGAAGGAGAGATCCGAAGTGATGAAGAGGATGAAGCCGTCACTGACAAAAAGAGAGCTGCTGTGCATGAGGAGGAGGAGGATGAGAGTGATGAAGAAGCTGAGATGAAGGACTGTCCTCCTCAACACAGTGTCCAGGACACTCAAAGAGACAAAGAGAGAACTGAAGAAACGATGGAGGTTTCTCAAGCTCCTGGAGAAGATGACCACACTCAGTCTTTCACTGATGAGGGAAGAAGTCAGTGTGAAGACGAGACGTCTGATGTTCCTCCTCATGAAGGCCAGGAAAACATTGATTCCAGCGCTGGACTTCCAGAAGATGATGGTGTTCAAGAGAGAAATGACAAAGAAGGACAGACTGACTCCTGCATGGCCAGAGGTCAGAGTTCAAGCCAGGGAAACGTGCACGGAGAAAACACTGCTGTTTATTCCAGTGTGAGTGAAAATCAGGCTAACGTGTGATGGAAAGGAGCCAGAAGTCCTGTGGACTCAATCCTGCGCCATCAAACACAGATAAGGCTTCAGATTAAGACAGAAGCAAGCGATGGACTGTTAACTGATATCAGACCTCACTGTGTTCATGGAGACAGACAAACGCTGAACATTCCTCGTAAAGCTCACACTGTACTCCAGAAAATATTTGATAAATAGTCAAGATCATGCATACTGTGAAATCTGTGCTTCCATCATGTGCCTTACGGTTGCATCAGAAGGTCTGCTTTGATTGACAGTCATGGCATCAGTTTTATTAATCTGACTGTGTTGTTTTTTAATAAACGTCTGAATCTCTTTGAGAGTGATGCCAGTTCTTCTGGTTGTGAATTTTTTTTTTTTTTTTTTTTTTTTTTTTTTGTGCACACTTAAAATAATTGTAGTTGTAAATGCTGAAAAAAAATTTGCTTCTGCCATCCAAGATCCTCTGCAGTGAATGGGTGCCGTCAACACAGCTGATAAAAACATCACAGTAATCCATTCTGACGGCACCCATTCGCTGCATGGAATGCTACATGTCTCCAAAGCTGGTGAAGAGCCAAACACATCTGCATCTTAGACGACCTGGACATTGATAGCAGTTGTTCAGTTTTGGCTGAGATTAAATACTTGCTTATTGCATAAAGTATGTCCTTATACTATTGCACACTGACATTAGAACTAGTATGTGAAACGATGCACTAATTATAGTTTACCTTTTGAGTCAGGGAGTTCGTAGCGGGTTCGCGAATCATTTGAGTCAGTTCGTGAGTTCGTAGCGGGTTCGCGAATCATTTGAATCAGTTCGGTAGTTCATAGCGGATTCGCGAATCATTTGAGTCAGTTCGGGAGTTCATAGCGGGTTCGCGAATCATTTGAATCAGTTTGGGAGTTCGTAGCGGGTTCGCGAATCATTTGAGTCAGTTTGTCCAGTGTTGGGCAGTGACACGTTATTAGTAACGCAGTTACTTTTGACAGTAACTAATATTGTAACTCATTACTTTTTAAATAAATTAACTCCGTTACCATGGTGCATTGTCCGTTACTTTAAAAAAAATTATTAATTTTGACTGAAGTGCAGCCTGTTTGCAGACGCATTAGGATTGGTGGATGCCAACCACTGTAAACACGAAGACGCACTGTGGGCGTGTTTCCGTTTATTCAAGTATGTGCGGCAGTCATGGCGGGTCAAGGAGAGAGCAACACGAGTTTCTCAAAGTGGAAATATGCTCATTATTTCACTTAAGTTGAGCATAAAGACAAAAACCTTTAGTCAAACCTTTTAGTCTCTACTGTAGAGTCTCCGGCTTTCGGTCAGCTCCTTAGCAGGATATAATAGATTGCATTTTTAAACAGCATATATAGGTAATTTTGTCACATTTTTATCAATTATTTCAATCATTGAAATAGTTTTAGTTAACAATAACGACACCATCACCCACTGTTTTTTTTTTCCTCAAAGTAATTGACTGTATTCTCAAAAGTGTCTCCATATGAACATGGCTGGAAAACAAGAGGCACTGATGACATCATCAGAAAAGCATGTTTTTTTTTTCATTCAGAATAATGTGCACTGATGAATCATTCAAAGTTAGACCAGGGACAGTCTGTTTTGTCTTCATGTTGACTGTAACGTGTTTATAAGTTTATTTGAAAGCATGTGTTTTCTATCTCTAGATGTGTGTTTAGGGCACAGAGCATGTTCTGCTCATCAGGGTGATGTGAAGCTGGTATACACTAAAACGATCACAGCAAACAGGAAGTACAGCACACAAGTGCTGCTGTGAGAAGGACATTCAGACCTCGTGTTTCTGGAGAGAGGGTTTTTTTTGTTTGTTTTTTCAAGTCCGTGAGAGAGAAAAAAAAAAGGTTTTTCATTTTTCAACAGTCTGTACCAGGGCTGTAACCACCTCCGGTATTGTGTGGGACGATTAAGTGCCCCAATAATTAGAAATGAACGAATTGTTAGGATTACAAAAAATGTTTTTAAAGTTACATTTTAAGGCCGCTCTGCCTTGTCAATTGATTATGTTTTTTTGTTTGTGTTTTTTTTTAAGTTTGGCAGTTCGGAGGGTGAATCATTTGAGTCAATTCAGGAGTTCAGAGTGTGAATCATTTTAATCAGTTCGGGAGTTTGGAGTAGGTTCGCGAATCATTTGAGTCATTTCGGGAGTTCGTAGCGGGTTCGCGAATCATTTGAGTCAGTTTGGGAGTTCGTAGCGGGTTCGCGAATCATTTGAGTCAGTTTGGGAGTTCGTAGCGGGATCGCGAATCATTTGAGTCAGTTTGGGAGTTCGTAGCGGGATCGCGAAACATTTGAGTTAGTTCGGGAGTTCGTAGCGGTTCGCGAATCATTTGAGTCAGTTCAGGAGTTCGGAGCGGGTTCGCGAATCATTTGAATCAGTTCGGCAGTTCCTAGTGGGTTCACGAATCATTTGAGTCAGATTGTCCAGTGTTGGGCAGTAACACATAATTATTAACGCTGTTACTTTTGACAGTAACTAATATTGTAACTCATTACTTTTTAAATAAATTAACTCCGTTACCATGGTGCATTGTCCATTACTTTAAAAAAAGTAATTAATTTTGACTGAAGTGCAGCCTAACCTGTTTGCAGACACATTAGGATTGGTGGATGCCAACCACTGTAAACACGAAGACGCACTGTGGGCGTGTTTCCGTTTATTCAAGTATGTGCGGCAGTCATGGCGGGTCAAGGAGAGAGCAACACGAGTTTCTCAAAGTGGAAATATGCTCATTATTTCACTTAAGTTGAGCATAAAGACAAAAACCTTTTAGTCAAATGTAAGCTGGGTCTTTCTGGTTCGAATGTCCTAGATCTCCTAGCCCACGAATTTCCAATCCGTGGGTTCAGATTTTGTAAACCGTACCCTCGGTTTTTGAATCTGTACCCACGAATTCATAATCTTTCTGTCGGCTCCTTAGCATGATAACAGATTTCATTTTTAAAATAAAATGTATGTATGTATGTTTCTCGAAATTGATTCTGAATAATTCAGATTGCTTTCATTTATTTATTTCAAAATGTTTTGTGTTATCCATTGTTGATAGTTTTCATACTTAAGCTGTGAAAGAAAAATTATAGTGTTTAAAAATTACTTTCTGTTTTACTTTCTGTTTGTATATCATTTGAATCATTTGAGTCAGTTTGGGAGTTCGGAACGTGAATCATTTGATCGAGTCAGTTCGGAGCGGGATCGCGAATCATTTGAGTCAGTTGCTAATCGCGAATCATTTGAATCTGTTCGGGAGTTCGGAGCGGCTTCGCGGATCATTTGAATCAGTTTGGGGATCGCGAATCTTTTGAGTCAGTTTGGTATCGCGAATCATTTGAATCTGTTCGGGAGTTCGGAGCGGCTTCGCGGATCATTTGAATCAGTCCGGCAGTTCGGAGCGGGTTCGCGAATCATTTGAGTCAGTTTGGGGATCGCGAATCATTTGAGTCAGTTTGGGAGTTCGTAGCGGTTTCGCGAATCATTTGAGTCAGTTCGGGAGTTCGGAGCGAGTTCGCCAATCATTTGAGTCATGGATAGGCATTTTTAATAAATTTAGTAGCTAGGCGCATGTGCATTTTGAGTGCATTCTTTCACTGCATTATTCGGTGTATTCAAATGCATTTATGAATGCATGTGAATGCTCACAAATTTCAAGATATGGGGGTTAGAAAATTTATATATTTATATAATTTTATGTAGTTAATCAATATCACACGAAGAGTGCCATTTCAGTTCTTCTCCAAAAATCAGCATGATTAAAATGTGATATTAAGTTACTACAAACAATAATTTAATTACAAATACAAAATATTGCAGAATAATGTAATATATGAATGAATAATAGCCTAAAGAACCTTTGTGCCAAAAAGGGTTCTTTCTTGTCATTATAGAACCTTTTTAGCACAAAAGGTTCTTTGGAGTTGAGTAAGGAACCCTATGGTTCTATATAGAATCCCAATGAACACTTTTTTCTAAGCGTGTAGGGATGCTCCGAAAGGAAAATTCTTGGCCAAAACCAAACAAAATGAAACTCTGGCCCAAACACTGAGAACCGTTTTCCCCATGTATTTTTTCACCATTGCATGCGTAAATAAAATATCCATATAAATGTGCTTTTTACCGTTTTGTCAGAATTTTCATTTTCGGCTGAACTGACCCTTTAATGTCCTTTTTTAATCACTATAAACACATTTGTCGCCAACCAGTTGGACTACGGTTGTTTGCTTTAGTCGTTTTAGTGTGCATCAAACTTGCCCTGTAGTTGTTAATTTCTAAGTAATTTCATGTCACTGTGGAGTTGAATCCGTGTGTTTTCTGTTCATGGAGTTGAAGAAAACACCCAGGGACCATCTCAACCTGGCTCTCGAATGCTTTTCCACAGACACTAACGGCACTAACGCTTTATTTCCCCATCAAAGAGTGCTTTGTTTGAGCAGATAAACAGACGTTTATGCCTCCCCGGACTCTCCACTGACGCCTTCTCTGGAGCACGATCCGATTTTCATTAAGTTCATCATTAGCACTTATGTAACGCTGTCTGCGGCATGTCGTCATTGCTTATATCCAGCGTCTGTGTGAGATGAGGTGTCTGTCATGGCTAGTTAAGCGCTCAAATAGTAACTATTCCCCATCCTATGCTTTTGGCAGCACACCTCACACACCCATTTACATCACTACACGAGTGAGTGTGTGTCTTATTCAAGCTATTCATTATTTTACACATATTCTCTCCAGCATGTTCCTGAAGCAGCAGACACATGGATATGCAACTTCCCAGATCATATGCTCTTACTTTAAGTGATCAGATCTGCTGGGCCATAAAACAGATGATAAAATCGCACAGATGCACATTAAAGAAGGGACCCGAGCCAAATCCAGATATCAGGGACTTGGACTAGTGAGCAACACCCTTGCAACCTTTTAGCAACACACTCAAAACACGATAGCAACCACAAAACAATCCTTGGATAACATTGCCTCATGGCAGAACGCTTTGTACTCATATTGTCTTTAGAAAATGTAGAAATGAATTTAACATTTTGCGTTTTTAGCAAACCGATGCTTTACAAGATATAAACTTGCTGTTGGCTCACACTGTTTTGGAAAACATTTAAAGAGTTAAAGAGAGATTCCACCAAATATTAACATTCTGCTTTGTTTTACTCAGCCTTATTTCGTTCTAAACCTGCATGTCTTCTGCAGGACATTGATTTTTAATGTTTTGTCTATACATTGAAAGTCAGTGGGGTCCAATGTTGTAATGTCTTTTGTGTAAGCAGGAGATCACATAACTAGTCAGTTATGACATCATTTTTATTTTCGGGTGGACTGTCGCTTTAAAACATAGAAGCAGCTCTGTATGTGTCCACTAGGGGTCATCAGTTAGGTAAAACTTGAATGAGGAATACCACTGAAGAGGAGAGACTTCAGGACTGAAAAATTATGCATGTTAACTTTCCCTTATAAATGGACCTTGAAACCCAATCTTTAGTCTTGCTAAAAGACTAAAATAAACAAAAAGTGCTTGCAGGTTTATTCAAGCTGTTTGTTTCATTCCTTTCAGATGTCAAAATGTAATTAAAAAAGCATAAATGGCTTTGCATTCATGATGCTAAGTGGAAAACCATTAAAATTACATTTGATTTGACTATGCCAGTGTTGTTAATTTGTGTTTTAGCCATTTTATTCCCTTTTTTAGAAACTAATCTGCTGCTGGTTTTGTCTGCAGCATCATATCGCGAGGAAACGTCTGGATCGCTGTCCTACTCCGATTGAAACAGCTTTTTTTGTCTAAAAAGGCCTCCGTGGTGTGAAAAACTCTGGTTTTTTGTGTTCCCGTCATCCGTTGGGATGTCATAAAGCTCGCTCTAGGGCAGGATCTCTGTTCTTTCAGAAGTGGCATATTTTTAGCAGGTTCCAAGCTGCTTCCAAATATTTTCCAACATCTGCCGACCATCGGCGCGTCTGCATTCCTCAGCTGGACTTCCTTCACCTGGATCAAACCTCACTGGAGATATATCATTCCGGGCTGAAGGAGGGGGTCAGAGACGGGGAAGATGGACAGATGCCCTGCAGATCTGTTCTTCATAATGCATGATTGCGGAGCTAAAGGTCTCCGATTGAAGATAAGATCGATATTCATTAAACCCATGTGCAGTGCATCACACTGCACATCCTTCAGTGAGAAGTTGTCTTAACAAATTAAACCATTACGCCCCATAAAGAGCTCCTCGTCTCCCCTGTGATTCCCAATGTTTTAGTTCTGTGCTTTATGCTCGGAAAACTCCTGTAAACACAGACTGAGTTTGGAAAAGCTCTCAAGATTCCGGGCACAGCTCCACTCTCTCTGCTATTGCTGGGTCTCTTAATTGTTTTCTTGAAGGAACTAAATGAACGAGTGGCTCAGGTTTTATTATAGGAAGCAAGCGAAAGCTTACGGTTCTCCAATAGCATTCCATTCAACAGAGAGAAGCGAGAGAAACTTCCAGAACTGCTGTTATATAACCAGCCCTTAAATCTTAACGTCGAAAGATTAATGTCTCATGAATGACCTGTTGTCAACGTTCAAGAACGCAACACGAGGTGGTTAGTTCATAAATAAATCTTTTATTTGTAACATAAAATTAGATCATAGATAACTTTTTACACTTTATTCCAGTATGACATGGTTCAAACAAAAGAGCTACATTTGCGATAAATAATATTATTAACAATAATAAAAACATTCATTCAATTTTATTTTTTTTAAAGTCTGTTGTTAATCATGTAGCGGAGTTGGGTTTCTCTAGCTGCCAAACAATGAGGATGCGTTCACCCGCATTAGGAGTGTAACGTGGACAAACTCAACCTTGACCAGGTTCATAGTCTACAAGTTGTATGTTTTGCATGTGCATATCTACACAAATGGGAATATACACACACATATACAAGGGTTACAGTTTGGGTTTTGTATTTAGACATCAAGGTATACATCAGGAATTGTAATATTAACAATTGGCATTTTACATCTTTACAGGTTGCTCCATAACGAAGCTATAAAACATAGCGCTCCACTGTGGAGCGAGCCTTTTCGAAACGCTGACGCGGCCTCAGCAAACAGTGCACTTTAAAGTCCCCGTAATGTAAGTCTGTAATTCCGTGGGAATCTAGTTACAACAGGAGATGGTAGTTGATTGGCCGGCTGATGGGCCCCCTGATTGCGCAGCTGGGCTGCCATTGGTCGACGCTTGTGACGCGATCCCGGTCACACAAGGGTCAAGGCGGGATTCCCAGCCGGCGCTCAGTCTCTGAACTTGTGGATGTCGTTGAAGAGTCTGTAGAAAGGGTAGGTGGCGTCATTGCCATTGCCGCAGTTGTAGGTGCACTTGCAGGACTCGATCATCATGACGTTCTTGTTGAAGGTGTCGCCATCCTCGCAGCGGAACTTGACGCTGATGGTGCGGGTCTGCTGCGGGTTGCAACAGCGGCCGTCCACGCATGAGCCGCAGTATCTGGGGCGGTACTTCTTCAGGCTGGAGCATCCGGCGTAGCTTAACTTCACCGGCTGCATGGACTTCTTAGTCCGGTTGCATTTCTTTCCCTTCTGTTGGGAGTACACAAGATAAGTTAGATGCATGGAACATGCATGCAAATGATATGATGCAATGCATTTGTTTTGGCTGGGATGTTGCATACCTTGAGGCTGGTGTATGGTGATTGGCTGCATGGACGGATTTGGCAGATCCTGGTCTCTTTAACCAACTTGCATTCGCTGTTGTCATTGGTTATCCTGGTGGAGATTCCAGTGCCGCAGGTCTTGGAGCACTGAGACCAGCGTGTGGTCTGCACGATGCACTTCTCAAACCGCCGGGATTCCGGCTGCGATCGGAATGCTGTGAACCAACGAAGCGCTAATTTAAAACTCTGCTTGTATATGAATCACACATGCATGTTCAGCCAAAGCATGTTTAATCTTACCAGGCAAGGATTTGAGTCCGGCCTTCACGATGGAGATGAGCTCGTTCGTTTTGGTGAGGTCGCTCTCGGTGTCGTCGATTGTCGGGTCGTTGCCAAACAGCTTGTCAATGGATTCCTTAGTCTTCCCATCATCGCAGACCCATTCCTCACAGCACTGGCCTGGCACTTTGACCAGCCTGGGGTTGGCGCAGCCCAATGTGGGCAGGGAGAGCTCTTGCGGGCAAAGCGGGATGCAGCCCACTGCCCCATCGATGCAAGTGCACTGGTGCTTGCAGTTGGGCTGGAAGCTCTCTCCGTTCTGGTAGATCCTGCTGTTGTACTCGCATGGTCTGCCCTCGGATTTGGCTGTAAGAGAAAATGAACATTTTTGCTTTGAACATTCCAATGCAATAAGCCCAAACATCCAATTTCATCCAAAATCCAATGCCCTATCAATCAACACATGCTTTCCATTCAGTGTCTTTTACAAAGTAATGAGAAACATACCTCGGCAGATGCCTCTGGTGGCCCCATGGATGGCCCCGAAGTTGCACTCCAGCCCTTTGGTGTGGTCGCACGGCTCGGTCTTGCTGCAGTCTTCGTTCAGCTGTCTGGCACACACTTTGCAGCAGCCGCAGCCGTCTGAGACCAGACTGACTCCAGGCGCGCATTTGGGAAGCTCTGACGGGCACGAGCAGGTCGCTGGGCAGCTGGAGAAGACCTGAGCAGAAAAACCAGGAAACTCTAATGACTTCCACGTCACTTAGGTAAAACAAAATGTAGAGGTGTAAGAAAAAGCCAGTGAAAGTAAGACATATCTAAGGGATCTAGCACCTCAGTGTCTTTTGTGTAATATACAACAGGAGGACACATTTGTGCATACAAAACTAAATCTCCATTATAAACGAACCTTAAATGATCAATAATTCCTTTAATATACTGTTGGTTGTTTCTTAGAGTAAGTTCTCTATTCTAAGTCATTATACACGTCTGTAAGAAGCATAGGAGTAATAAAAGTAACTTACCACATTAAAGTGTGCAGTAAAGAAGACGATAACAGCCCAAGCAAACATCTTCGCTTCTCTGTGTACTGTAGATTTCTGGAATCAAACGAACAGTTCCTCGGTTTAAGTCCTCGCGTTGTTTTGGTGCGTCTGAAGGCGCAGCGCTCTGAGAGTGAAGACGCGCGCGGCTCCTCTTTTATACGCTCGTGGAGCCCTGACGTCACCATCGCTGAACCGTTCCGAAGCTATGCGAGGAATGTTTCTTGGCGCGTTTTCCATCCGAGCTAAGCACCACCCTGTCTAACTTTTTTTTTCTTTCAGTCTTAAATGAATTTTCCCCTCTCACTGAACACTTTTTTTTTTACTGTTTCCCCCCCTGTATATATTTCTCTCTCTCTCTTTCCTTCTGCTCTCCACGTTTAATTTTTAAATAAAGTTTATACTTTTTAATTCTTGAAACCATAACTATTATTTATCTAAGCTATAGGTATAAAACGTTCTAATGAAATATCCAAACGTGTAAAGAAGCTTCTACTTTGTTTTGCATTTTGGAGTCTACTGATTGCAGTTGTATAGGTTTATTATGTTATTATATTTTGATTTTTTTTGTGGTTGAGTCTCGCGCCTTGCTAAACCAGTATATATGCTTTAAATAAATAAAAAAACTAAACGTTTATTTGATATGTGTACAGTGTTAGTCTATAATAAAGTGATGAATAATTAAATTATTTTATATCGATGTATGATCCGATTCAGATCAAACAGCTGTTGCTATAGTTGAAACTGAAATTAAATTACATTCGCGTTTATTTAACGCGTTCTCACTATAAAGTAACTTTGAGTGTGTTGAAAACACTGTTGTTCAAATCATGTGTTTGTTGTGACAAGTATAGGTTACTTTTAAGTAGCATATTATTTCACCCACATAATGCTTACTAGCTTCTTTGTTTTGGGTAACGTCATGTCAAAGATTAGCGTTATTACTCGCCCCCAGGGGTCTATTAATAGCGTTACGTGAGTTCATTCCGAGCGCGTAAACCGTGAATTGTTCCACAGGTTGCGCGCGTGCGCTTATCCAGATCAACTATGCGCTTTGGATAATTGTTTCCATTTTCGAAAAACTCTAACTTCGAGTTAGAACTGTTTGAAAACCCTTCATGCACCTTAAATCTGTGCGCGTTTAGAGACGTTCTAAACCCAAACTTCACGGCTTCTATTTTTGGCTCGGCTCTGTCTCTTGACTCAACAGCTCTAAGCGATTCCAGATGTGGAGCCTGATTCCAGACGTAACAATATTACCATATTTGGTCTGGGCAGTAGCCTGCATTATTAACATTTCTGCTGGAGTCATCCAACCACAAAGCATTCCTGACAGCTTAAAGATCCCTACATACGCTCTCCACGGAGGAAATTCCTCCAGCTAATTTAATATTCATGCAGTCTGTCCATCACACAGTGAAAGAAAAAAATGCAACAGGCATCCAGCTTTCCACACGAGATGTAAAAAAAAAAAAAAATACTGTTTTTGTCTGAGACTCCAAATAAGTGGCATTCCAGTGAAATTCAGAGATTAGAAGTCTTTGGATGCACACAAACCAATCTGACTGTGAGAGAAAGGGAATGTAGAATATTGTCCTGACAGCACTGAATACTTCTTTCCACAGACTCGCTGAGAGCAGAAGCGTCTGGACTCTGAGATGGCCAGATGAAGAACATTTGCCACCTGGATTGAGGACTTTTGGGAGCTGTGTCATAGCTCAGGTTTGTTGTACTTTTACATCTTTATGGACCGTTTGTCTGTAGCTACAGGATCCTTGAGCCTTGTTTGCATTTGTCCAATCAGGATGACACTGGTTGTGTTCTTCTGATCAGTCAAGTAACTGGTGTACCAAAATGTTTCTGATCCGTTCATTGAGTTCTGAAACACGATGGTTAATCTGGTTTCAGTTTATTTTTCTCAGATTGCGACACTAGATGGTGATGTGCTGTACTGTGTCATTGTGGAAAAGAGGATCTGTAGTCTTTACCATGACTTGCTGATGTGATTTTAATATAGTAAACATCAATAGTCAATAGCTTTAATGCATACTTATATTTTAATTAAGTCATTTTGAATTAATAGTGCTGGAAAATCCAGTTTCAGAACTACAGGTGAGTTGGATATTTGGCTTGTAGACCATTTTGGACCATCTAAGATGGTTTGTATTGAAATTATGTTGTGTTTTGCTTGTGAATGTCCAGGCAGATACCAACTAGCATGTTTCAGACGCTGCTAGCCGTTTAAGACGTATTGCCTAACAGCTGATGATGTGTAAACCTGCCATATTTGTTCATGGACATGCATGTGTCTGAGCCAATCACCTGGGGTGTAGTAATGAAAAATGACATCATGATAATGCTGATGGCACCACAAGAATGCTAGCGTTCCTAAACCCTTCACCAGTGACTATGCTGAGCTGTGATGGCAAATAAATCTACATGACTGTCATTCGTCAAATATGCTTTTATAACCAAATGGTTTTAAAAACCCAACTACTTGGTTTACCAGTATCTAATCAGAATTTAGAGTTTAAGATAGCAGTTGCATTGCTATTTTTATCATTTAAAAACCCTTGTTTGGTTTAAAATGATACAATTTTTGTGATGGAATGGTGCACTTTTAAATTATGCTTGTGCTTTTCTTAAAAATATATGGCGCTTGCTTTTATATTTATAATAGACATCTGTAGCATGGACATGCTTTTTTAAGCACTGCAGTTTTAAAACAAAGATTTTAAGGCATTGAAACACAAACAACAGAGCTATATGAGAGCGCCGTGTGTGTTTCTGTGTGAGAGATGTTTGCTGCTTTATTGGCATTGAACGATTACATAAACACACTTATATGTGTCATAATTCCCTGTTTTGCAAGTATCCTCAAGCAGTGATTCAGGTCTTAAGAGTGACTCAACAGCTGGAAAAGAGAGGGCATATGTAACAGTATATTGGATCTGGACTTGGGTCTTCAAAGCCGAGCTGTCCAATATTTGTCTGCCATTCATATTAATCAAACAACAGTAACAAAAAAATCTCTGACTGTTCTTGACGAAATCGCTTTTGTAACTTTAATAATACATAATAATAATAATAATGATTATTTATATATAACCATTAGTGCTGTCAAATAATTAATCATGAGTTATTGTACACAAAATATGTGCATGTTTATTTATATAGCACATTTCATACACAAAGGTAATTCAAAGTGCTTTACATAAAATAAAATTAATATATATTAAAAATGGGTTTAAAAAACGGTTAAGAATAGAAAATTATTATACAGAAAATGCAGTGCAATCAGTTTGGACATTGCACAGTGCTCATTCAGTAAATGCACAGCTAAACAGGTGAGTTTTGAGTCTAGATTAGTCAATAGTCCACCCTGCTGGTGATAAAGGCATGAACAAGTTTCTCCAAGTCTTGACTGGAAACAAAACATCTAATTCTTGCAATGTTTTTTAAATGATAGTATGCTGATTTAGTTACTGCTTTGACTACTGAAACTAAGGTCTGTCTCCAGAATCACACCAAGATTCCTGACTTGATTTTTAGTTGTTTGACCCCTAGAGTCAAGGTATGCATTCACCTTGAACAATTCATCTTTCTTTCCAAATGCAATAACTTCAGTTTTTTCCTTGTTTAACTGAAGAAAGTTCTGGCATATCCAACTATTAATTTCATCAATGCATTTGCAGAGGGAGTCAATTGGGCTGTAGTCATTTGGAGATAAGGCTAGGTATATCTGGGTCCATCAGCATAGCTGTGATAGGCAATTTGGTTCTTTCTCATTATTTGACTCAGTGGAAGCATATACAGGCTAAACAAGAGCGGTGTTAGAATCGAGCCTTGTGGGACTCCGCATGTCATGGACGTCCACTTAGACTTATGCTGTCCTAGACTCACATAATAGCCTCTCCCTTCTAAGTTTGACCTGAACCATTTGAGTACCATCCCAGAAAGCCCGACCCAGTTTTCCAGTCTTTCTAAAAGTATGTTATGATCGTCAGTGTCAAACACAGCACTGAGATCTAGCAATACCAGCACCGATATTTTGCCAGAGTCACAATTTAACCGAATATAATTTATTATCTTAATGAGTGCTGTCTCTGTGCTGTGATGCTGTCGTAGTTGCTAAGATGATCAGGGTGGTTACTAGGCCATTGCTGGAGTGTTCTAACAGGTTAATAGGCCATTACTAGGGGGTTCTAGGTGGTTACTAGGTTCTTTCTAGGGTGGTTACTTGCCCATTACTAGGTGGTTGCTGTAGGCTTCTGAAAGGGTGTATTCCACTATTATTTTCTCAGTAGTAGTCTACATTCTGCTTTTCCCAGTGCGAGCGATCGAGGTCAGCTGAAGCGTCTTCCCTGGAGAGAGTGAGTGTAGAAAATGAGCTCACGGAGACTTGACATCTGTTCCCGCACATGCCGTTCTGAAAGCGTTCTCCATCTATACTGACTAGAGGGGCACAGGGCTTTTAGGAAACAGTGCTGTCATTGTGTTCCAGTGGAGTCACCCCTCATTTTTCTGTTCTGGAATTACACATCCAGGAACCATTACAAGAGCGTTTTTCATTTGTATCCACAATGTTGTAATGGCAAACATAATATTTTCCACTGGCCTTCACTTTCTTCCAGGGCTTTGGCAGCAGCTATTGATTAAGAGCGCATGACTCCCCCCCCCACCCCCAACCCCTTTCCCTCTACATTATGTAAAGCTCTACAGACGAGCGGCAGCTCTGCTTGTGTTTATTTTACCGTAGGAAGTGGTGTTGAAGTTCTTGCGCGATTCATCCCATCCTGCCAGAGCGATATCAAAGAGATGTTATCCAGATATTCGGCCCTTGTCACTCCGTGGCTTATCCTGTCCTAGTTCACTGAGACTATGCGATGTCATTTCCTGTGAATGAACCGCTACACAAATCCCACAAAGGCTTCTGCACCCTTTCTTCTGGGACTGGAACTATAATTTTTGATGGTATGATGGTATGATGTACTGGGTGGTTATTAGGTCATTGCTAGGGGTTTGAAATCCTAAAACTCTCTACTCTGATTCTGTTTTACAGTCTACAGCTGCTCCCGGATAAATATTTTAGCCATGACATGTGCTTCCTCCGGCTGTACAGAGAAAGTGTTTATCCTGTGGGATCTGATCTGTATACAGTCTGGGATTCTACGGCATTTGATTTGTGTGATGAATACAAAAGGGAAGGTGCTGAGATTCATTTCAGGATGAAGTCATGAAATCGTACGCTCCAGTTGAGCGTCTCACTCTGTATGACCTAAAAAAGCCACATAGAGCTGATAGTGAGGTCATGGTCAAGAACTGCTTGAATACACTTTTTATGGAGATTTACAACAACAAATGTACAGTAGCTAACAATTTGCTTTTGTTAACTATGCTGTAGATACCATAGTAAATTCTTAACACAATTCCAAAACCTAGTGAGCTGCCTACCTAGACAGCATAAGACCTATAAAACATTTGCAGTGTCTCAGAGAAAGCCGATCACAGAATCCGTTAATTGTGACATGACGCACAAAAGCTAGATTTTGCGTGCGCACAAAAGTTTTCAGATTTATATAGAGAATATAGTTGACCTAACTTTTTCCACTGGCCAAATAGTATTTCAATTGATTTAAACAATTCAAATCAAATTAGATTTATGCAGTTTTGCTGATAAGGTCAACATCGTTTAGCTATTTGGAAAGTGGAAACCGATAAGCCTATATTTATCGCAGTGTAAATACGACTGACCTATCAGTAAGCCCCGCCCCCCTTAGTTACTGTTGCTCCCCCAGACAACCAGAAAATGAATGTTTTCATCTTCATTGGGATTAGAGTTGAATGCTTACAGACAGATATTTTGCACAATGTTTTTCCAGTTTTTTTACATAAACACCATCAAAATGATGCGAGCTTCGGATCAGTATTTCTCTATGGTGCTGAAACCTAAAGATGCCTGAGTTCTGCTCACAGTGCAACTGATACTCGACTGCCATTGGCTTAACTGTGTTCAAGGGGAGGGACTTACGATAGTTACAATATTACGCTGCTGTCACTTTTTGCTGTTTTTGTAACTTGTGTGTATTTTACAGTTAAACATCTTTATTATTGTGGGGATTAGTGTGTAAGTGCTACACACACACACACCGGTCAAAATTTGGGATCAGAATGATTTTTTATGTTAGTTTTTAGTTTTTTTTTTTTTTTTTTTAAGGAGTTTACTCATCAAAACAGCATCTATTTGATCAAAAATACAGGGGGGAAAAAGTTAAATATTATTATAAAGTAAAACCAAATTTTTCTATTTTAATATACATTAAAATCTATTTTATGTCTGTGATTTTCAGCATCATTCCTCCCGTCTTCAGTGTCACATGATCTTCAGAAATCATTCTTATATGATGATTTATTATCAGAGTTGTGCTGCTGAAACTGTGATATTCTTTCAGGATTCTTTGATGAATGAAAAGTTAAAAAGAAGAGCATTTATTTAAAATAGAAGTCTTTTCAAACAATAAACACTAGAGTTCAAAAGTTCGAGGTCAGTTAAATGTATTCTTTCTAAAAAAAAAAATAGAACTCTTTTATGTATTGTTGATTGTTTTGATTCAGATCGGGAATTCGGAGCATGTTCGCGACTCTGTTGATTCAGTTCGGCACTTCGGAGCCTGTTCGCGACTCGGTTGATTCAGATGGGCTCTTCGGAGCCTGTTATCGACTCCGTTGATTCATTTCGGCACTTCGGAGCCTGTTCGCGACTCCGTTGATTCAGATCGCCACTTCGGAGCCTGTTCGCGACTCGGTTGATTCAGATCGGCACTTCGGAGCCTGTTTGCGACTCGGTTGATTCAGTTCGGCACTTCGGAGCATGTTCGCGACTCGGTTGATTCAGATCGGCACTTCGGAGCCTGTTCGCGACTCGGTTGATTCAGATTGGCACTTCGGAGCCTGTTCGCGACTCAGTTGATTCAGATCGGCACTTCGGAGCCTGTTCGCGACTCGGTTGATTCAGATCGGCACTTCGGAGCCTGTTCGCGACTCGGTTGATTCAGATCGGCACTTTTGAGCATGTTCGCGACTCCGTTGACTCAGATCGGGACTTCGGAGCCTGTTCGCGACTCGGTTGATTCAGATTGGCACTTCGGAGCCTGTTCGCGACTCAGTTGATTCAGATCGGCACTTCGGAGCCTGTTCGCGACTCGGTTGATTCAGATCGGCACTTTTGAGCATGTTCGCGACTCCGTTGACTCAGATCGGGACTTCGGAGCCTGTTTGTAATTTTTTTTAAATTCAGATCTGGACATCGGAGCAGGAAGTTTTTGTCAAACAGGTGATAAATGAATATTTGACCTGAGGCTTTTTTTTACCTGTCGATTTGATTTTTAAATGATTTTAATGACTTTTGGAAGTCAAGCCTTCTTGTACCTCAGTTGCATGTGTTGTGTTTTATGAATTGTGGATGGAGTAATCAACTGAGAAATAAAGTTGAACAGAAATGATCATGAACTCTTCAAGATCATGATGAAAAGAAAAGTTAATATTGCATATAAAATTATATCTATGTATGAACTAACTTCCGCAATACAGTAAATATTCTTACTCTACCCTAAATAAGTGAAAAATTGTTTGGCTCAGTTTACAGAAAAGTGTAAGTTACACATCCTTTCATTATGATGCAACATTGTTTCCTCCTCAGATGAGTATTTAACATCTTTATTATTGTGGGGATTAGTGTGTAAGTGCTACACACACACACACACACACACACACACACACACACATACACACATACACACACCGGTCAGAGTTTGGGATCAGAATGATTTTTATGTTTTTTTTTTTTTTTTTTTTGTTAAGGAGTTTACTCATCAAAACTGCATCTATTTGATCAAAAATACAGGGGAAAAAATTTAATATTATTATAAAGTAAAACCAAATTTTTCTATTTTAATATACATTAAAATCTATATTATTTATGTTATTTTCAGCATCATTCCTCCAGTCTTCAGTGTCACATGATATTCAGAAATCATTCTTATATGATGATTTATTATCAGAGTTGTGCTGCTAAAACTGTGATATTCGTTCAGGATTCTTTGATGAATGAAAAGTTAAAAAGAAGAGCATTTATTTAAAATAGAAGTCTTTTCGAACAATAAACACTAGAGTTCAAAAGTTTGAGGTAAGAAAAATTTATTCTTTCTTTCTAAAAAAAAATAGAACTCTTTTACGATGTATTGTTGATTGTTTTGATTCAGATCGGGAATTCGGAGCATGTTCGCGACTCGGTTGATTCAGTTCGGCACTTCGGAGCATGTTCGCGACTCGGTTGATTCAGATCGGCACTTCGGAGCATGTTTGCGACTCGGTTGATTCAGATCGGCACTTCGGAGCCTGTTCGCGACTCGGTTGATTCAGTTCGGCACTTCGGAGCATGTTCGCGACTCGGTTGATTCAGATCGGCACTTCGGAGCATGTTTGCGACTCGGTTGATTCAGATCGGCACTTCGGAGCCTGTTCGCGACTCGGTTGATTCAGTTCGGCACTTCGGAGCATGTTCGCGACTCGGTTGATTCAGATCGGCACTTCGGAGCATGTTTGCGACTCGGTTGATTCAGATCGGCACTTCGGAGCCTGTTCGCGACTCGGTTGATTCAGATCGGCACTTCGGAGCCTGTTCGCGACTCGGTTGATTCAGTTCGGCACTTCGGAGCCTGTTCGCGACTCGGTTGATTCAGATCGGCACTTCGGAGCCTGTTTGTAATTTTTTTAAATTCAGATTTGGAAAAACAGTTAATTGGTGATAAATTAATATTTGACCTGAGGCTTTTTTTTAACCCGTTGATTTGATTTTCAAATGATTTCAATGACTTTTGGAAGTCAAGCTTTCTTGTACCTCAGTAGCATGTGTTGTGTTTTATGAATTGTGGATGGAATAATCAACTGAGAAATAAAGTTGAACAGAAATGATCATGAACTCTTAAAGATTATGATGAAAAGAAAAGTTAATATTGCATATAAAATTATATCTAAGTATGAACTAACTTCCGCAATACAGTAAATATTCTTACTCTACCCTAAATAAGTGAAAAAATGTTTGGTTCAGTTTACAGAAAAGTGTACGTTACACATCCAATCATTATGATGCAACATCGTTTCCTCCTCAGATGAGTATTTAAGCGCAATAAGCCCTGAAAGAGAACTTTAGACACATGCCTGTGATGAGATGTGTGCGCTTGGAAAACTGTATATCAGAAGTTTAAACTAATATGACTTTAAAACGTACAATGGTAGCGTGAAAGACATGATAATCAAAACCAAACAGATGTTTTTAGCAGAGCATCTGAGGTATGAGCCCTATTCTGCAAAAGGGGGTGGGGAACAGCAGCTTATTTGCATTTAAAGAGACATGCATGTTATTTTCCACTAAAAAAAACTGGCTTTTGCAGAATGATATAATAAATTATGTGTTCGGATGTTTTGAGCTGAAACTTCACAGACACATTCTGGGGAAACATGAGACTTATATTATGTCTGTTAAAAAGGGGCATAAGAGGTCTACAAAATGAATGAGTGTAAAATGTAAATGTAAACTACATTCCAGAGGTGTTCTGGAGCAGTAAGGGTTGGATTATGGTGCAAAGGTTCATCTCAGCGGATGTTGTATAATGTTCATGCAGAGAGCGACGCTATATAATGCGGTTAGCCCCCGAAAAACGGTTCCAAAAGGTCTTTGAAGCTCAAAGCTCATCTTTTACGGCCCTCCAAGCTGCGCACCAGGTGCGCTAGGACCCTCTCGCCTTTCCTCAGCTCGCATATTTCCTCTCCGAGGGGAAAAGCCAGAGGAATGGAAAAACGGAGCTCAGGGAGGGAAGGGGGGAACGGAATGTGGGGCTCCGGGAATGTTTAGACCGGTCTGGATAATTGAGTGGATTTGGAACATGAAAAGACAAACTTTGTTCCTGGGGTGTGCAGGAATGTACGCAAGGATGTCTGGAGAATGATTCCAGCCGCGCTCGATGGAAAGATGGAAAGTCTGAGGAATGTCCATAGAAAAGAGGAATTCCAGCCGTGTGCACAAACAGCATGACCTGAGCTCTGACATTCTTCCTAAAGATGGAGAGTTCCTCATGCACACTGAACAATTCACATCCTATGTCAATACGCTCTTAATAATAAAGGTTTCTAAAAAGGGAGTTTTTCCACAGTCATGCACCTGAAGAATCATTTTGGAAACTTGCAGAAAACATTTCAGCTTTTTTCATAATATTTTGATTATTTGAAGAATCATTTTCAACTCTATAAAGTGCAATGGAAAAGTTTCATGGATGTAAAAGGATAAAAGTATATATTAAATACTGAACATCATAGATTTGACTGCACTGACACCGAACAAAACTTGAACCAAATTCAGCTGACACCATTGTCTTCTGTTTGATTTTCTGTTAGCTGTTTTCAAAACTGGTAACATTTTTCCAATAAAATAACATTATTAGAATTTTTGTTCAAAGTTATTGGGTTTTTAATAATGTTCCAAAAACGTGAAGTTATTTATGCATCCAAAAAGTTATTTATACATCAATTATGACACTTTTTAATTTTTTAAATGTTACTTTTTTGTTTCAGAACGTTCAGAGAACATTCGAAAGTAACATTCGCCTTCCTAAAAATGAAACAAATAAATGGAATGTTCCAAGAAACATTTAAAAACTGGACGTTCAGACTGCATTTAGAAATAATGTTTCCATTACGTTGATAACATTCAACTAAAAGATCCATTTTCTTTTTATTACTGAACAGAACATAGGTTCTGTGGATGTCGAGGTATCTTTATGGAACCATCAATGTCAATAAAGAGCCTCCATTATTAAGAGTGTAGGCTGTTTTATGTATGTTTCCTGGTTATGTTGTATTGTATGTGCAGTGTATATCTGAAAGGTCTGATGGTTTCGTGGATGGCAGTGTGTCAGCTGCTATAGACGTGACTAATGATTGAAAGCTGTTCTGTCGTGACGTCAGTCTGTTAGTTCTCCATGGGATCCCTCAGGAATTTCCTCTATAAGGACTACAGTGTTTGAAGCACATCCTTGTGGTCCTTATTTAGCAACTTATGTTTAAGAAATCACACAGCGGCTTCAGAATTCATATTTGAGCTATGACTGTATCATATGACTCTTCAAGTCATTTAAACCACAGACCTTATACTGTAAACCCCAAACCACTGCTGTAAAACACAAGAACGTTTCGAGAGAACGCAGTGGAAACGCTCATTCACTGTGAGGTTTAAAACTGAACGCCTCCGTGCAACACTGGTGAAGAATCAATGTCATTTCCAAGCATCATAGATTAAAAAAGTGCTTTGATATCAAATCTTCATTCATTTTGATCAGACATATCAGTCAGACCAGTTTTTATTGATATTTAATGATTGATAGTTAATAAATGGCACAGTTTAATGTGCCTCTAAAAAATATACTTTATCTAATGTAACTTATTTTGTATTTATTGTTTGGATATTTCCTCACTTTTTTCAAATCAAATTAAAAGTGAGAAATGTGAAGGATAATAATTAGAAAAAAAAACAAATATAAAATAGATTTGAAACTCATTCAAAGTCACAGAACCTCTTAATATACTTGCATAAACAATTTCTTTTTTTTTAATAAGTTAGAAAGAGCTTTATTGACATACAAGGATTTTTTTTATGCCAGAAGCTTCCAGTAGAAAACAACACAGAGATAGAAAAATAGATGAGAATAAAGTCTTGTTAGACACACACACAAAAAAAATGAGAATTAAAATGTTATATTATTTATTAATAATAACTAAATAATAATGACGTAAGATGTGTAACGTTGCATTCGATACTTTTTCTTTTCTAGACAATTAATATCATGACTTCATGGATTAGAAACATCGCAAAAATAAATAAGATAGCTATACAAATATGTAATGATGTAAACTTATTTTATTTAAATTGCTTTAAAAGAAACACATCTCAGATTTGTTACTTTTTTCATTCTCTTATCACACTGTTTTTTTATTGAACATATAACTGCACATTGTTCAAACTATTACACTGTAATCTGTCTAACATTGTTACTGTACAAAGCACAGTAAACTATTTCTATAAATACAATCCCTACATTGCATTTCTATTTCTATTCTGCTCAACACTGTATATATCATCTCCACTGTACATTCTGTATATCATAGCTTTACTTACTCTACACTTTTATGTGTATAAAACACTATATTCCTGCACTTCTGGTTAGATGCTAACTGCATTTCATTAGCTCTATACTTGTACTTTGCATAATGACAATAAAGTTGAATCTAATCTATAACACAAACATAATCAGGAAAAGTAAGATTGTATCTTTGACAAAATGTACACTTACATCAACCACAAAACAAGCATTGGTTTAGGTGTACGGACAGAGAACAGCATCACAACAGCGTTCCCGTGTTTTTAAACACATCATCATAAAGCATCAGAAATCTCTTATCACATTGGTGCGCGTCGCGTCGGGCGCGTCCGTGACGTCATTGGCGCGCTGTTCTTCTCGCCCTTTCAGAGCTAGAGACGCCGTGCGCGTGCACAACCACAACATTGAACAACAAACAAACAGTACAACAATAAACACGAGGCGCAGAGTCGCGGTGAGGGAGTGGAGCGATGGCTGGGCTGATGTCTGGGTTTGGCTGCTTTACGCACGCCGTGGTGCGCGCGGTGCCCGAGTCTCTGGCCAGAGACGCGCTGAGGAGCGGCGGTCTGGAGGTGGACCTGCTCAAAGTGCAGAAGGAGTATGAAGAATACGTGTCTGTGCTGAAGCACCGGCTCGGGCTGGAGGTGCTGGAGCTGCCCGCGGACGACGCGCTGCCGGACTGCGTGTTCGTGGAGGACGCGGCGGTGGTGTGCGGAGACACGGCGCTCGTGCCCAGACCCGGAGCCCCGAGCAGGAGGAGGGAGGTAAAGAACACGGAACACACTGTTTCTCATGCGCTGTCAGTGCGGGGGATGCGCACCACAACACCATTCACTGTCTGCGCTAAGAGTGATTGGTGCTTTGTTTTAGTTTAGTTTTTTAATTGCTGAATCTTTCCATTATTGATTAAAATGTGCACAGTATCAACTTTACGTTACGTATATAGGCCTATGCAATTTCAAACAGCACTTGGATGCTTTTGCATCTGAACTCTTCACACACACAGACACACGCAGACACACACACACACACACACACACACACACACACACACACACACACACACATATATATATATATACGTACATAAATATTTTATAGATGATAAATACACACACACACACACACATAAAATATATCTATAGTATTGTTAAAGATTTTTATTTGTAAATATAATAAAAAAATAATAATTATTGCACACAATATTAATTATTAAAAAAAAAAGTTTTTCAGAGTGATATGATGGTCTTAATAGTAATGATAATAATAATAATTACCATTAAATACCTTATATAATTCTGAAAAAAGACATTAAAATGAATAATTAAATAAATAACGTTACATTCTAAAATTTTAGAGCTTTTGCCATTATATTTATGCAATGTGTTTTGTGATCTAGATAGACTGAATTTATTTTTGTATTTTTTTGGGGGGTTGGGTGAACTAACTAATGCATGCATACCGTTCAGTAACTTGTTTTAGGTTTGTGCTCTGATGTATGTTGTGCATTGACTGGTATATAAGCATGATCCACTTCTGATCACTGAACCATCGTTATCTGACTATAGTCGTTACTTCCATGGACCGTGCAACCATAGTTGCTATTGGGAAACGCAATCCCTGATTGGTTTCAATCAAGTACTTTTTTAGTGTTAGATGAGACAATAAATGACTAAACATCAAAAAGTTATTTGTGCATGTGATTTTCAACGGGATTACTTTGTTTTACCCTATAACATTTTATATGCATTTTATAGCTGTGTCATTTATTTCATAAAATGCATCATATTTCCTTCTGGTAAAGTTACAGGACTATGCTAAGCTGGTAAATCATTGTGTGCTGTGAACAGCTGCGTGCAGTAAACAAACAGGTGTTTTCTTATAATGACTGGTGCACGTGAAAGGGTTAATTCACATGATTCACACATCTGCTGAAGTGTACATTAATGCATTTGTGTTAAGGCAGGATCCTGTAGAGAGATTTGAAGGTCATACATACCTTTTGTGATGTAAAACCAATGTTATATGCTGCTCTGTGAAGCTGTTGCAATATGTTGCTGTTGGTTGTTAAAGTGTTGCTATGCGCTATGCATTTGGAACGGTTGCCTGTTGCAATAGATCATTTAATTGGGTAATGTTTGGTCATTTTAGCCATAATAAGAGTCTTTGAAACGTGTCCAGGAGTTTTGGATGAACTGAGGGAGAATGTAATGTGTTTTGTTTGGTCGTTTCATGGAGACGCCTGCATCAATATTTACTCAAACTACTTTGCCGCACACTGGTTTGTTTTTGTGATCTCAATAATGCATTATTTACTTACCTCTGAATGCACATTTATAGTTTCCGTCTAGTTTGTAGATTCTGCTGTATGAAGACATGTTTCAGTGTTTTACTGGATGAACGTTGGTCATGGTTTCATTAACATCAGAATGAATTTGGTTTTGTCTGAATGTGTTCACTTTCTGATCTCATTCTTGTACAGATGTGCATTTGATGGCTTCAGGCCCATGTGACTGTGCAGTTGTTCCTCTAATGGTTTTGGTCAGCTTGGTTTTCTCTCTCTCTCAGTGAAAGCTTTAAGATCAGCTGCACTTGTCTTATTGTCTAAATGTTTGGTAACGCTGTTTGCACAGTCAAGAAGCCCTATTTACAAACCTCTAACACTAAGTAGTAAATTACACCGTGTGCGTCATCCTGCTGCAAGTCCATTCCAGACTAGTTGTGCATTGGCAAATCATTGCATTTAGGCTTTTACGTGTGGTTGTTTTTCTCAGGTGTGCCCTGACTTGTTTAGCAGCAATGTTGGGGAAACTCAGGCCTTGTTGCATCGCTGTGGTATTCAGGTCAAACTCAAATAATTGTCATTTTAAATGCTCAATTCACAGAAAACGTCAGATTACATAAGACAGCTGTATGAGCGTAAGTGGTTAGACCTACTTTCGCTGTAATGATTGCGTCGCCTGTGGCGTTTGCTGAAATGTATATCTGAATAAACACAGCGGCCACATCTCTGTGCTTCAGCACGCCAGCGCTTGGCAGCGCTTCTTTAAGCAAACATTGTGTCCTTGTGAAAGACTCTTGGATGGAGTTATTTAGGTCATGGCAGTCTGTGAATGTAGTTTGGCCGAAATTTTGGTGGGCACAATGAGGGATGCACGGAAGGTCCATTCCTCTTAAATCTCGCAGAACATTTTTTAGCCTTCACATGCCGTAGCATGAAGCACACAGTTAGATGTTTCTAAACCTGTCTGCATTGGCCTGAAAAGCTGTTTTGGTGACAAAAGAGGTAAAATGACTTTAGAAAAGATGGCAGCATCATGATGTTAATTAACACAGAGATTGGTACAGTAGGTTTGTTAGTAAAATGTGTTGACTTTAGCAATCCTTGTTGCATTATATGCCAAGGGTGACCATTCAAAAATGGGGAAAAACCACTTTTCGAGCATTTTTCCTTAAGTTTGCATGCATGTAACTCAAAAAGAATTAAAGATATCTTTACACCTTTAAAATTTTGGTTTATGACACTTTCCTTTTAGTATATGTTTTAAATTAAATGCCATTTGCTGATTAATGCACTATTTTGTAGAATGGGGTGAAATACAATTTTCAACTGAGATTCATTGCCAAATTACAGGTGTATAAAAATGACTTCAGAAAGACTCCAGCATCCTGTTATTTTCACACAGAGGTCTTTTAGTAAACTCTATTGACCTTAGCAAATTTTGCTGCATTATATACAGTACGTCAATCTAGCTATTCACCATTTGGGGAAAACAGCACATTGAGCTTTTTTTCCAAAGTTTGCATGTCTGTAATTCAAGAAGTCTTTGAGATATCTTAATAGCCTTTTACAATTTGGTTCTACACATACTTTGCTTCTAGTATTTATATTTCTAAGGCCCTACATTGTTCATTTGCAGAGGTAATAGGATCTCAATGTGGCTCCAAGAGTAAATTTGCATACTGCATAGAACCAGCTGCATAGAACATAACCCCTTTAAATGTCATACATACTCTTTTTTTTTTTTAAGTCTGCATGTCTGTAACACAAGAATTGGGTTGATCACATAGTTGACAGTGCATGTATATAACACACACTCGCTCTTTGTTTTCACAGTATGTTTCTTGTTGCTTTCACGCCCATAGTCACTCATACTGTGACTGCAGCCATGCACAACAGCTGAGACATTAAATATCTTTCGCCATCTGCCTCAGAGCGTATATGTGTGTGTGTGTGTGTATTGATTGGTCTAAACACATACTCTCGCTGCTCACTGTGGCATGACTGATGTGTAGTGACAGATCTGTCGATAGTAAGCACTTAACTTTGACAACCGCTGACCCCGCGCTACTGAAATATCAATCAATGTATCTTTGAAATATTAAAGATTTATATTATTCTTCATTATTTTCATTATTCGCTATACAGTGTTTAAAGATTAAATGTTTTGAGATCACTCACATTAGTAGATGTGCTTTAATAAGAGGAAGTAAGTACTTTCATAAGATGAAGTACATTTATCTGAATCGTTAACTGCAGTGTTGAATATATTCTGAATTCAACTTGTTGCTTTTAATGCATGCAAAACAACTATTATGCATCATGCTACTATAATATTTGCAATCAATTTTCCATCCAAACTGCGATGTATGTGGATAAAAAATTATAATCTGCATTGCATCAAGTTCAGAAATTAAGTGAAATAATTTTTTTTTCATTTGTATTATTCCTTTTGAATGACATTTATTGTAAATCAGCTTGAAACATCAATAACGCATAACCTTCTTTATGCTGCAAGCTTATGTAGTTTTTAGAAAATTTTGCAGCTCTGCTTAGCAGCAGAAATTACACTTTACATTGAAATTATATTCAAAAATTGCTCATTGCTTTTAATGCATTGCATGCAAAACATGCATTATGCAACTACTTGCAATCCCATTTATTTCCAGAGTGTCTCTTCCAAATGTCCAATATGCATAAATCTGAAATGCATAAACATTAAATTAAGTTTAATCTCTTTAGAATTACATTTACTGTAAATCAGCATGAAAAATTAATAATCTGATTTTCTTAATGCATGAAATGTTTTTGAAACCTAGGCTCTTAATGCAAACAAAAAACGTTAGAGCAACAATAATGTTCGCAATCAGCTTTATCCAATTTCTTATTGCGTATGCTGGAAACTCATCTCTGACGGCTGAACTCATGTTTTACACTGATTTCCTTTGGAAACTCTAATGTTATTCTAATGAGACCAGATTATTGGTATTTCCAAACATACAGAATCTCACACAGGCAATGCATTATTCATACTTATCTGTCTTAAGGTTACTTAATCCAATCTACGAGCACTTGTTGCGGTTAGATCACTTTCAGTACTGAATTTCCTTCTTTGTGTGACGTTTATGATCATGCATTGAGAAGGACACTGAATTCTGATCAATCAAATGTAGAGAAATGTTTGATGGGAAATTTGTTGTTTGACGTCTCGTTTAATGGAGGAAGTTTGTATTTTTTGGCTCTAAAAGTGCAGTGAAGCTCATGATGATCAAGATGATTGCTCTTGCTGGACTAAATCCTATTCATTGTAAGTTTTTTTAAGCTCTCAGTTTCTTCCAAAAAGTTTGATGTGGAAACGATGGGAAATTCTGCCAGGAGTCTGATAAAATGAGTCAAATGTACTTCTGACGTTAAAAAGCTAATGTTAAGTGATGTTAAGCTGGACTGGATGTTTTGAGCAGCTCTGTTGTATTTTTTTTTTTAGGTGGAGTGTATTTGGAAAAAGGAAAATGGGGTAATTATCATTAACTAAAATGATTGAAAAAATATTTAGCTTTTAAAAAAAACATATGTATAACAAACTTAGTTGCCGAAGCAAGATTCATAATTTTTCATTAACTAAAATTACTGAAATAAAATGAATGACAAGCTATATAGACATAGACACATTAAAAATACTAATAAAATATAACAAACTTTTATCTTTTTAATAAAATTACTTAAATTACTACAATCTGTATTACAATGCCTTAAAATAAGTGAAATTAAATTAATAATAAAAAATATGTAGACATTTAAAAATCCAGAAGCTAATAAACAATAAAAAATTTGTTATTTTATTTTTAATTTAATTTAATAAAATGACTTAAAATACTAAAATTAGTTGTAAAATGACTAAAGCCGAAATAAAATGAATGAAAAAAATTTATAGCCACAAAAAATTTTTAATCCAGAAAACTTAAAAAA